>NW_027422882.1:0-70443 GCF_048934315.1 Petromyzon marinus | reverse complement strand
GCTACCTTAGATAGCCTCTCGCAGGGCTGTAGGGGCAAGTGCTGCCACACAGATACAAAAAAGCTAACCCAGATAAATTCTAGCAGGGCTGTAGGGGCAAGTGCTGTCAAAACATACATAGACAAAGCTACCCCAGGTAGCCTCTAGCTGGTTGTCGGGGCAAATGTTGTCACAGCGACACAGACAAAGCTACCCCAGGTAGAATCTTTCTGGTTGTAGGGGCAAGTGCTTTGAGCAATAGCACCTATGAAGGCTACCGTCACTGTGGCTACACACACAGAGGGAGTGGGTGGCCAGCACCACCACGCCCGACCGCCTTTGTCTCTCTCCCAGTTCTAGTGATGTTTACAACACCACCACCACCATCACTCCCCACACACACACACAGTGCGCTAACCACTGCACCATCACTCCCCACTCACACACACAGTGCGCTAACCACTGCACCACCACTCCCCACTCAGACACACAATGCCCTAACCACTGCTCCACCACTCCCCACTCACACAGAGTGCGCTAACCACTGCACCACCACTCCCCACTCACACACAGTGCGCTAACCACTGCATGAACCACTTCCCACTCACACACAGTGCGCTAACCACTGCACCACCACTCCCCACACACACTCAACGTGCGCTAACCACTGCACCACCACTCCCCCCACACAAATTATTTCGCGACTCAATGCTGCCCTCTTGTGGTAAAAAACTAGAATCTCACTAGCTTTGTCAGTGTCTGTGGAACAGCACTTGCCCCTACAACCAGCTAGAGGCTACGTGGGGTAGCTTTGTCTGGATGAATGGGTGGGTGAGTGGGTGAGTTTGTGAGTGAAATTCTAGTTTTTTACCACAAGAGGGCAGCATGGAGTCACGAAAAAATTTGTGTGGGGGGAGTGGTGGTGCAGTGGTTAGCGCACGTTAAGTGTGTGGGGAGTGGTGGTGCAGTGGTTAGCGCACTGTGTGTGAGTGGGGAGTGGTGGTGCAGTGGTTAGCGCACTGTGTGTGAGTGGGGAGTGGTGGTGCAGTGGTTAGCGCACTCTGTGTGAGTGGGGAGTGGTGGAGCAGTGGTTAGGGCATTGTGTGTCTGAGTGGGGAGTGGTGGTGCAGTGGTTAGCGCACTGTGTGTGTGAGTGGGGAGTGATGGTGCAGTGGTTAGCGCACTGTGTGTGTGTGTGGGGAGTGATGGTGGTGGTGGTGTTGTAAACATCGCTAGAACTGGGAGAGAGACAAAGGCGGTCGGGCGTGGTGGTGCTGGCCACCCACTCCCTCTGTGTGTGTAGCCACAGTGCCGGTAGCCTTCATAGGCGCTATTGCTCACAGCACTTGCCCCTACAACCAGAAAGAGTCTACCTGGGGTAGCTTTGTCTGTGTCTCTGTGACAACATTTGCCCCGACAACCAGCTAGAGGCTACCTGGGGTAGGTTTGTCTATGTATGTTTTGACAGCACTTGCCCCTACAGCCCTGCTAGAATTTATCTGGGTTAGCTTTTTTGTATGTGTGTGGCAGCACTTGCCCCTACAGCCCTGCGAGAGGCTACCTAAGGTACCGGTATCCACTCACCTCTTCTTTACGCTGCCCGATGGGGCTTGGGGGGGGGGGAAAGGCTCGCCCTGAACTCCACCCTGCGAACCTCACGCGGAATGTTGAGGACGGCTGAGGCCGCTGAACTTCGTGCCGACGTTCCTGAATGACGACTCCGCAGAATTTTTTTTTGCTCCGCCCCCACTCCCTTATATGGCAACAAAAACCCGTTAGTACCCGGATCATCTGACGTCATCCTGCGCATCCAATCGAACGCCCCCGGCCGTTGGGGGGTGGTGGGGGGGGAGGCTCGTCATCCCCCCCACCCGCGCCGCCGCCCCCGCCCCCCTCCCGCTGTTTACCCAGTGACAAATCGCTGCCCGTGGCGCTAACGGTGATTGGCTGGGACTGTTGCCGGGGGCTGCAGAGGCGCCGGGGGGTGTCTGAGAGGAGGCAGAAGCTGTGAGGTGACGTCATCGGTTGGGCCCAATCAGGTAGCCTTTGGCAGGGGTGTAGGGGCAAGTGCTTTTACATAGACACAGACAAGGTAGCCCAGGTAGCCTCTAGCGCGGCTGTAGAGGCTAGTGCTGTTACTCTCAGAGAAAGCTACCCCAGGTAGCCTCTAGCAGGGCTGTAGGGGCAAGTGCTGTTACACAAACACATACAAAGCTACCCCAGGTAGCCTCTAGCAGGGCTGTAGGGGCAAGTGCTGTTACACAAACACATACAAAGCTACCTTACGTAGCCTCTCGCAGGGCTGTGGGGTAAGTGCTCTCACACAGATACAAACAAAGCTAACCCAGATAAATTCTAGCAGGGCTGTCGGGGCAGGTGCTGTCAAAACATACATAGACAAAGCTACCCCAGGTAGCCTCTAGCGGGGCTGTAGAGGCAAGTGCTCTCATACACAGACACAGACAAAGCTACCCCAGGTACCCTCTAGCAATGCTGTAGGGGCAAGTGCTGTTACACAAACACAGACAAAGCTACCCCATGTAGCCTCTAGCAATGCTGTAGGGGCAAGTGCTGTTACACAAACACAGACAAAGCTACCTTAGATAGCCTCTCGCAGGGCTGTAGGGGCAAGTGCTGCCACACAGATACAAAAAAGCTAACCCAGATAAATTCTAGCAGGGCTGTAGGGGCAAGTGCTGTCAAAACATACATAGACAAAGCTACCCCAGGTAGCCTCTAGCTGGTTGTCGGGGCAAATGTTGTCACAGCGACACAGACAAAGCTACCCCAGGTAGAATCTTTCTGGTTGTAGGGGCAAGTGCTTTGAGCAATAGCACCTATGAAGGCTACCGTCACTGTGGCTACACACACAGAGGGAGTGGGTGGCCAGCACCACCACGCCCGACCGCCTTTGTCTCTCTCCCAGTTCTAGTGATGTTTACAACACCACCACCACCATCACTCCCCACACACACACACAGTGCGCTAACCACTGCACCATCACTCCCCACTCACACACACAGTGCGCTAACCACTGCACCACCACTCCCCACTCAGACACACAATGCCCTAACCACTGCTCCACCACTCCCCACTCACACAGAGTGCGCTAACCACTGCACCACCACTCCCCACTCACACACAGTGCGCTAACCACTGCACCACCACTCCCCACTCACACACAGTGCGCTAACCACTGCACCACCACTCCCCACACACACTCAACGTGTGCTAACCACTGCACCACCACTCCCTCCACACAAATTATTTCGCGACTCAATGCTGCCCTCTTCTGGTAAAAAACTAGAATCTCACCCACCAACTCACCCACTCACCCACCCACCCATTCATCCAGACAAAGCTACCCCACGTAGCCTCTAGCTGGTTGTAGGGGCAAGTGCTGTTCCACAGACACTGTGTTTGTGTAACAGCACTTGCCCCTACAGCATTGCTAAAGGGTACCTGGGGTAGCTTTCTCTGTGTCTGTGTATGAGAGCACTTGCCCCTACAGCCCCGCTAGAGGCTACCTGGGGTAACTTTGTCTATGTATGTTTGACAGCATTTGCCCCGTCAGCCCTGCTAGAATTTATCTGGGTTAGCTTTGTATGTATCTGTGTGAGAGCACTTGCCCCTACAGCCCTGCGAGAGGCTACCTAAGGTAGCTTTTTCTGTGTTTGTGTAACAGCACTTGCCCCTACAGCCCTGCTAGAGGCTACCCGGGGTAGCTTTCTCTGTGTGTAACAGCACTAGCCTCTACTGCCGCGCTAGAGGCTACCTGGGGTAGCTTTGTCTGTGTCTATGTAAAAGCACTTGCCCCTACAGCCCTGCCAAAGGCTACCTGGGGTAGCTTTGTCAGTGTCTGTGGAACAGCACTTGCCCCCACAGCCAGCTAGAGGCTACCTGGGGTAGCTTTGTCTGGATGAGTGGGTGGGTGGTTGAGTGAGGGGGTGAGTTGGTGAGTGAGATTCTAGTTTTTACCACAAGAGGGCAGCATTGAGTTGCGACATAATTTGTGTGGGGGGAGTGGTGGTGCAGTGGTTAGCGCACGTTGAGTGTGTGTGGGGAGTGGTGGTGCAGTGGTTAGCGCACTGTGTGTGAGTGGGGAGTGGTGGTGCAGTGGTTAGCGCACTGTGTGTGAGTGGGGAGTGGTGGAGCAGTGGTTAAGGCAATGTGTGTGTGAGTGGGGAGTGATGGTGCAGTGGTTAGTGCACTGTGTGTGTGTGTGGGGAGTGATGGTGGTGGTGGTGTTGTAAACATCGCTAGAACTGGGAGAGAGACAAAGTCGGTCGGGCGTTGTGGTGCTGGCCACCCACTCCCTTTGTGTGTAGCCACAGTGCCGGTAGCCTTCATAGGTGCTATTGCTCAAAGCACTTGCCCCTACAACCAGAAAGAGTCTACCTGGGGTAGCTTTGTCTGTGTCTCTGTGACAACATTTGCCCCGACAACCAGCTAGAGGCTACCTGGTGTAGCTTTGTCTATGTATGTTTTGACAGCACTTGCCCCTACAGCCCTGCTAGAATTTATCTGGGTTAGCTTTTTTTATCTGTGTGGCAGCAATTGCCCCTACAGCCCTGCGAGAGGCTACCTAAGGTACCGGTATCCACTCACCTCTTCTTTACGCTGCCCGATGGGGCTTGGGGGGGGGGGAAAGGCTCGCCCTGAACTCCACCCTGCGAACCTCACGCGGAATGTTGAGGACGGCTGAGGCCGCTGAACTTCGTGCCGACGTTCCTGAATGACGACTCCGCAGAATTTTTTTTTGCTCCGCCCCCACTCCCTTATATGGCAACAAAAACCCGTTAGTACCCGGATCATCTGACGTCATCCTGCGCATCCAATCGAACGCCCCCGGCCGTTGGGGGGTGGTGGGGGGGGAGGCTCGTCATCCCCCCCACCCGCGCCGCCGCCCCCGCCCCCCTCCCGCTGTTTACCCAGTGACAAATCGCTGCCCGTGGCGCTAACGGTGATTGGCTGGGACTGTTGCCGGGGGCTGCAGAGGCGCCGGGGGGTGTCTGAGAGGAGGCAGAAGCTGTGAGGTGACGTCATCGGTTGGGCCCAATCAAAGGTAGACGAGAAGCGACGGCGGTGATTGGCTGGGACTGTTGCCGGGGGCTGCAGAGGCGCCGGGGGGTGTCTGAGAGGAGGCAGAAGCTGTGAGGTGACGTCATCGGTTGGGCCCAATCAGGTAGCCTTTGGCAGGGGTGTAGGGGCAAGTGCTTTTACATAGACACAGACAAGGTAGCCCAGGTAGCCTCTAGCGCGGCTGTAGAGGCTAGTGCTGTTACTCTCAGAGAAAGCTACCCCAGGTAGCCTCTAGCAGGGCTGTAGGGGCAAGTGCTGTTACACAAACACATACAAAGCTACCCCAGGTAGCCTCTAGCAGGGCTGTAGGGGCAAGTGCTGTTACACAAACACATACAAAGCTACCTTACGTAGCCTCTCGCAGGGCTGTGGGGTAAGTGTTCTCACACAGATACAAACAAAGCTAACCCAGATAAATTCTAGCAGGGCTGTCGGGGCAGGTGCTGTCAAAACATACATAGACAAAGCTACCCCAGGTAGCCTCTAGCGGGGGCTGTAGAGGCAAGTGCTCTCATACACAGACACAGACAAAGCTACCCCAGGTACCCTCTAGCAATGCTGTAGGGGCAAGTGCTGTTACACAAACACAGACAAAGCTACCCCATGTAGCCTCTAGCAATGCTGTAGGGGCAAGTGCTGTTACACAAACACAGACAAAGCTACCTTAGATAGCCTCTCGCAGGGCTGTAGGGGCAAGTGCTGCCACACAGATACAAAAAAGCTAACCCAGATAAATTCTAGCAGGGCTGTAGGGGCAAGTGCTGTCAAAACATACATAGACAAAGCTACCCCAGGTAGCCTCTAGCTGGTTGTCGGGGCAAATGTTGTCACAGCGACACAGACAAAGCTACCCCAGGTAGAATCTTTCTGGTTGTAGGGGCAAGTGCTTTGAGCAATAGCACCTATGAAGGCTACCGTCACTGTGGCTACACACACAGAGGGAGTGGGTGGCCAGCACCACCACGCCCGACCGCCTTTGTCTCTCTCCCAGTTCTAGTGATGTTTACAACACCACCACCACCATCACTCCCCACACACACACACAGTGCGCTAACCACTGCACCATCACTCCCCACTCACACACACAGTGCGCTAACCACTGCACCACCACTCCCCACTCAGACACACAATGCCCTAACCACTGCTCCACCACTCCCCACTCACACAGAGTGCGCTAACCACTGCACCACCACTCCCCACTCACACACAGTGCGCTAACCACTGCACCACCACTCCCCACTCACACACAGTGCGCTAACCACTGCACCACCACTCCCCACACACACTCAACGTGTGCTAACCACTGCACCACCACTCCCTCCACACAAATTATTTCGCGACTCAATGCTGCCCTCTTCTGGTAAAAAACTAGAATCTCACCCACCAACTCACCCACTCACCCACCCACCCATTCATCCAGACAAAGCTACCCCACGTAGCCTCTAGCTGGTTGTAGGGGCAAGTGCTGTTCCACAGACACTGTGTTTGTGTAACAGCACTTGCCCCTACAGCATTGCTAAAGGGTACCTGGGGTAGCTTTCTCTGTGTCTGTGTATGAGAGCACTTGCCCCTACAGCCCCGCTAGAGGCTACCTGGGGTAACTTTGTCTATGTATGTTTTGACAGCATTTGCCCCGTCAGCCCTGCTAGAATTTATCTGGGTTAGCTTTGTATGTATCTGTGTGAGAGCACTTGCCCCTACAGCCCTGCGAGAGGCTACCTAAGGTAGCTTTTTCTGTGTTTGTGTAACAGCACTTGCCCCTACAGCCCTGCTAGAGGCTACCCGGGGTAGCTTTCTCTGTGTGTAACAGCACTAGCCTCTACTGCCGCGCTAGAGGCTACCTGGGGTAGCTTTGTCTGTGTCTATGTAAAAGCACTTGCCCCTACAGCCCTGCCAAAGGCTACCTGGGGTAGCTTTGTCAGTGTCTGTGGAACAGCACTTGCCCCCACAGCCAGCTAGAGGCTACCTGGGGTAGCTTTGTCTGGATGAGTGGGTGGGTGGTTGAGTGAGGGGGTGAGTTGGTGAGTGAGATTCTAGTTTTTACCACAAGAGGGCAGCATTGAGTTGCGACATAATTTGTGTGGGGGGAGTGGTGGTGCAGTGGTTAGCGCACGTTGAGTGTGTGTGGGGAGTGGTGGTGCAGTGGTTAGCGCACTGTGTGTGAGTGGGGAGTGGTGGTGCAGTGGTTAGCGCACTGTGTGTGAGTGGGGAGTGGTGGAGCAGTGGTTAGGGCAATGTGTGTGTGAGTGGGGAGTGATGGTGCAGTGGTTAGTGCACTGTGTGTGTGTGTGGGGAGTGATGGTGGTGGTGGTGTTGTAAACATCGCTAGAACTGGGAGAGAGACAAAGGCGGTCGGGCGTGGTGGTGCTGGCCACCCACTCCCTGTGTGTGTAGCCACAGTGCCGGTAGCCTTCATAGGTGCTATTGCTCACAGCACTTGCCCCTACAACCAGAAAGAGTCTACCTGGGGTAGCTTTGTCTGTGTCTCTGTGACAACATTTGCCCCGACAACCAGCTAGAGGCTACCTGGTGTAGCTTTGTCTATGTATGTTTTGACAGCACTTGCCCCTACAGCCCTGCTAGAATTTATCTGGGTTAGCTTTTTTTATCTGTGTGGCAGCAATTGCCCCTACAGCCCTGCGAGAGGCTACCTAAGGTACCGGTATCCACTCACCTCTTCTTTACGCTGCCCGATGGGGCTTGGGGGGGGGGGAAAGGCTCGCCCTGAACTCCACCCTGCGAACCTCACGCGGAATGTTGAGGACGGCTGAGGCCGCCTGAACTTCGTGCCGACGTTCCTGAATGACGACTCCGCAGAATTTTTTTTTGCTCTGCCCCCACTCCCTTATATGGCAACAAAAACCCGTTAGTACCCGGATCATCTGACGTCATCCTGCGCATCCAATCGAACGCCCCCGGCCGTTGGGGGGTGGTGGGGGGGGAGGCTCGTCATCCCCCCCACCCGCGCCGCCGCCCCCGCCCCCCTCCCGCTGTTTACCCAGTGACAAATCGCTGCCCGTGGCGCTAACGGTGATTGGCTGGGACTGTTGCCGGGGGCTGCAGAGGCGCCGGGGGGTGTCTGAGAGGAGGCAGAAGCTGTGAGGTGACGTCATCGGTTGGGCCCAATCAAAGGTAGACGAGAAGCGACGGCGGTGATTGGCTGGGACTGTTGCCGGGGGCTGCAGAGGCGCCGGGGGGTGTCTGAGAGGAGGCAGAAGCTGTGAGGTGACGTCATCGGTTGGGCCCAATCAGGTAGCCTTTGGCAGGGGTGTAGGGGCAAGTGCTTTTACATAGACACAGACAAGGTAGCCCAGGTAGCCTCTAGCGCGGCTGTAGAGGCTAGTGCTGTTACTCTCAGAGAAAGCTACCCCAGGTAGCCTCTAGCAGGGCTGTAGGGGCAAGTGCTGTTACACAAACACATACAAAGCTACCCCAGGTAGCCTCTAGCAGGGCTGTAGGGGCAAGTGCTGTTACACAAACACATACAAAGCTACCTTACGTAGCCTCTCGCAGGGCTGTGGGGTAAGTGCTCTCACACAGATACAAACAAAGCTAACCCAGATAAATTCTAGCAGGGCTGTCGGGGCAGGTGCTGTCAAAACATACATAGACAAAGCTACCCCAGGTAGCCTCTAGCGGGGCTGTAGAGGCAAGTGTTCTCATACACAGACACAGACAAAGCTACCCCAGGTACCCTCTAGCAATGCTGTAGGGGCAAGTGCTGTTACACAAACACAGACAAAGCTACCCCATGTAGCCTCTAGCAATGCTGTAGGGGCAAGTGCTGTTACACAAACACAGACAAAGCTACCTTAGATAGCCTCTCGCAGGGCTGTAGGGGCAAGTGCTGCCACACAGATACAAAAAAGCTAACCCAGATAAATTCTAGCAGGGCTGTAGGGGCAAGTGCTGTCAAAACATACATAGACAAAGCTACCCCAGGTAGCCTCTAGCTGGTTGTCGGGGCAAATGTTGTCACAGCGACACAGACAAAGCTACCCCAGGTAGAATCTTTCTGGTTGTAGGGGCAAGTGCTTTGAGCAATAGCACCTATGAAGGCTACCGTCACTGTGGCTACACACACAGAGGGAGTGGGTGGCCAGCACCACCACGCCCGACCGCCTTTGTCTCTCTCCCAGTTCTAGTGATGTTTACAACACCACCACCACCATCACTCCCCACACACACACACAGTGCGCTAACCACTGCACCATCACTCCCCACTCACACACACAGTGCGCTAACCACTGCACCACCACTCCCCACTCAGACACACAATGCCCTAACCACTGCTCCACCACTCCCCACTCACACAGAGTGCGCTAACCACTGCACCACCACTCCCCACTCACACACAGTGCGCTAACCACTGCATGAACCACTTCCCACTCACACACAGTGCGCTAACCACTGCACCACCACTCCCCACACACACTCAACGTGCGCTAACCACTGCACCACCACTCCCCCCACACAAATTATTTCGCGACTCAATGCTGCCCTCTTGTGGTAAAAAACTAGAATCTCACTAGCTTTGTCAGTGTCTGTGGAACAGCACTTGCCCCTACAACCAGCTAGAGGCTACGTGGGGTAGCTTTGTCTGGATGAATGGGTGGGTGAGTGGGTGAGTTTGTGAGTGAAATTCTAGTTTTTTACCACAAGAGGGCAGCATGGAGTCACGAAAAAATTTGTGTGGGGGGAGTGGTGGTGCAGTGGTTAGCGCACGTTAAGTGTGTGGGGAGTGGTGGTGCAGTGGTTAGCGCACTGTGTGTGAGTGGGGAGTGGTGGTGCATTGGTTAGCGCACTGTGTGTGAGTGGGGAGTGGTGGTGCAGTGGTTAGCGCACTCTGTGTGAGTGGGGAGTGGTGGAGCAGTGGTTAGGGCATTGTGTGTCTGAGTGGGGAGTGGTGGTGCAGTGGTTAGCGCACTGTGTGTGTGAGTGGGGAGTGATGGTGCAGTGGTTAGCGCACTGTGTGTGTGTGTGGGGAGTGATGGTGGTGGTGGTGTTGTAAACATCGCTAGAACCTGGAGAGAGACAAAGGCGGTCGGGCGTGGTGGTGCTGGCCACCCACTCCCTCTGTGTGTGTAGCCACAGTGCCGGTAGCCTTCATAGGCGCTATTGCTCACAGCACTTGCCCCTACAACCAGAAAGAGTCTACCTGGGGTAGCTTTGTCTGTGTCTCTGTGACAACATTTGCCCCGACAACCAGCTAGAGGCTACCTGGGGTAGGTTTGTCTATGTATGTTTTGACAGCACTTGCCCCTACAGCCCTGCTAGAATTTATCTGGGTTAGCTTTTTTGTATGTGTGTGGCAGCACTTGCCCCTACAGCCCTGCGAGAGGCTACCTAAGGTACCGGTATCCACTCACCTCTTCTTTACGCTGCCCGATGGGGCTTGGGGGGGGGGGAAAGGCTCGCCCTGAACTCCACCCTGCGAACCTCACGCGGAATGTTGAGGACGGCTGAGGCCGCCTGAACTTCGTGCCGACGTTCCTGAATGACGACTCCGCAGAATTTTTTTTTGCTCCGCCCCCACTCCCTTATATGGCAACAAAAACCCGTTAGTACCCGGATCATCTGACGTCATCCTGCGCATCCAATCGAACGCCCCCGGCCGTTGGGGGGTGGTGGGGGGGGAGGCTCGTCATCCCCCCCACCCGCGCCGCCGCCCCCGCCCCCCTCCCGCTGTTTACCAAGTGACAAATCGCTGCCCGTGGCGCGAACGGTGATTGGCTGGGACTGTTGCCGGGGGCTGCAGAGGCGCCGGGGGGTGTCTGAGAGGAGGCAGAAGCTGTGAGGTGACGTCATCGGTTGGGCCCAATCAAAGGTAGACGAGAAGCGACGGCGGTGATTGGCTGGGACTGTTGCCGGGGGCTGCAGAGGCGCCGGGGGGTGTCTGAGAGGAGGCAGAAGCTGTGAGGTGACGTCATCGGTTGGGCCCAATCAGGTAGCCTTTGGCAGGGGTGTAGGGGCAAGTGCTTTTACATAGACACAGACAAGGTAGCCCAGGTAGCCTCTAGCGCGGCTGTAGAGGCTAGTGCTGTTACTCTCAGAGAAAGCTACCCCAGGTAGCCTCTAGCAGGGCTGTAGGGGCAAGTGCTGTTACACAAACACATACAAAGCTACCCCAGGTAGCCTCTAGCAGGGCTGTAGGGGCAAGTGCTGTTACACAAACACATACAAAGCTACCTTACGTAGCCTCTCGCAGGGCTGTGGGGTAAGTGCTCTCACACAGATACAAACAAAGCTAACCCAGATAAATTCTAGCAGGGCTGTCGGGGCAGGTGCTGTCAAAACATACATAGACAAAGCTACCCCAGGTAGCCTCTAGCGGGGCTGTAGAGGCAAGTGCTCTCATACACAGACACAGACAAAGCTACCCCAGGTACCCTCTAGCAATGCTGTAGGGGCAAGTGCTGTTACACAAACACAGACAAAGCTACCCCATGTAGCCTCTAGCAATGCTGTAGGGGCAAGTGCTGTTACACAAACACAGACAAAGCTACCTTAGATAGCCTCTCGCAGGGCTGTAGGGGCAAGTGCTGCCACACAGATACAAAAAAGCTAACCCAGATAAATTCTAGCAGGGCTGTAGGGGCAAGTGCTGTCAAAACATACATAGACAAAGCTACCCCAGGTAGCCTCTAGCTGGTTGTCGGGGCAAATGTTGTCACAGCGACACAGACAAAGCTACCCCAGGTAGAATCTTTCTGGTTGTAGGGGCAAGTGCTTTGAGCAATAGCACCTATGAAGGCTACCGTCACTGTGGCTACACACACAGAGGGAGTGGGTGGCCAGCACCACCACGCCCGACCGCCTTTGTCTCTCTCCCAGTTCTAGTGATGTTTACAACACCACCACCACCATCACTCCCCACACACACACACAGTGCGCTAACCACTGCACCATCACTCCCCACTCACACACACAGTGCGCTAACCACTGCACCACCACTCCCCACTCAGACACACAATGCCCTAACCACTGCTCCACCACTCCCCACTCACACAGAGTGCGCTAACCACTGCACCACCACTCCCCACTCACACACAGTGCGCTAACCACTGCATGAACCACTTCCCACTCACACACAGTGCGCTAACCACTGCACCACCACTCCCCACACACACTCAACGTGCGCTAACCACTGCACCACCACTCCCCCCACACAAATTATTTCGCGACTCAATGCTGCCCTCTTGTGGTAAAAAACTAGAATCTCACTAGCTTTGTCAGTGTCTGTGGAACAGCACTTGCCCCTACAACCAGCTAGAGGCTACGTGGGGTAGCTTTGTCTGGATGAATGGGTGGGTGAGTGGGTGAGTTTGTGAGTGAAATTCTAGTTTTTTACCACAAGAGGGCAGCATGGAGTCACGAAAAAATTTGTGTGGGGGGAGTGGTGGTGCAGTGGTTAGCGCACGTTAAGTGTGTGGGGAGTGGTGGTGCAGTGGTTAGCGCACTGTGTGTGAGTGGGGAGTGGTGGTGCAGTGGTTAGCGCACTGTGTGTGAGTGGGGAGTGGTGGTGCAGTGGTTAGCGCACTCTGTGTGAGTGGGGAGTGGTGGAGCAGTGGTTAGGGCATTGTGTGTCTGAGTGGGGAGTGGTGGTGCAGTGGTTAGCGCACTGTGTGTGTGAGTGGGGAGTGATGGTGCAGTGGTTAGCGCACTGTGTGTGTGTGTGGGGAGTGATGGTGGTGGTGGTGTTGTAAACATCGCTAGAACTGGGAGAGAGACAAAGGCGGTCGGGCGTGGTGGTGCTGGCCACCCACTCCCTCTGTGTGTGTAGCCACAGTGCCGGTAGCCTTCATAGGCGCTATTGCTCACAGCACTTGCCCCTACAACCAGAAAGAGTCTACCTGGGGTAGCTTTGTCTGTGTCTCTGTGACAACATTTGCCCCGACAACCAGCTAGAGGCTACCTGGGGTAGGTTTGTCTATGTATGTTTTGACAGCACTTGCCCCTACAGCCCTGCTAGAATTTATCTGGGTTAGCTTTTTTGTATGTGTGTGGCAGCACTTGCCCCTACAGCCCTGCGAGAGGCTACCTAAGGTACCGGTATCCACTCACCTCTTCTTTACGCTGCCCGATGGGGCTTGGGGGGGGGGGAAAGGCTCGCCCTGAACTCCACCCTGCGAACCTCACGCGGAATGTTGAGGACGGCTGAGGCCGCCTGAACTTCGTGCCGACGTTCCTGAATGACGACTCCGCAGAATTTTTTTTTGCTCCGCCCCCACTCCCTTATATGGCAACAAAAACCCGTTAGTACCCGGATCATCTGACGTCATCCTGCGCATCCAATCGAACGCCCCCGGCCGTTGGGGGGTGGTGGGGGGGGAGGCTCGTCATCCCCCCCACCCGCGCCGCCGCCCCCGCCCCCCTCCCGCTGTTTACCCAGTGACAAATCGCTGCCCGTGGCGCTAACGGTGATTGGCTGGGACTGTTGCCGGGGGCTGCAGAGGCGCCGGGGGGTGTCTGAGAGGAGGCAGAAGCTGTGAGGTGACGTCATCGGTTGGGCCCAATCAAAGGTAGACGAGAAGCGACGGCGGTGATTGGCTGGGACTGTTGCCGGGGGCTGCAGAGGCGCCGGGGGGTGTCTGAGAGGAGGCAGAAGCTGTGAGGTGACGTCATCGGTTGGGCCCAATCAGGTAGCCTTTGGCAGGGGTGTAGGGGCAAGTGCTTTTACATAGACACAGACAAGGTAGCCCAGGTAGCCTCTAGCGCGGCTGTAGAGGCTAGTGCTGTTACTCTCAGAGAAAGCTACCCCAGGTAGCCTCTAGCAGGGCTGTAGGGGCAAGTGCTGTTACACAAACACATACAAAGCTACCCCAGGTAGCCTCTAGCAGGGCTGTAGGGGCAAGTGCTGTTACACAAACACATACAAAGCTACCTTACGTAGCCTCTCGCAGGGCTGTGGGGTAAGTGCTCTCACACAGATACAAACAAAGCTAACCCAGATAAATTCTAGCAGGGCTGTCGGGGCAGGTGCTGTCAAAACATACATAGACAAAGCTACCCCAGGTAGCCTCTAGCGGGGCTGTAGAGGCAAGTGCTCTCATACACAGACACAGTGCTGCCACACAGATACAAAAAAGCTAACCCAGATAAATTCTAGCAGGGCTGTAGGGGCAAGTGCTGTCAAAACATACATAGACAAAGCTACCCCAGGTAGCCTCTAGCTGGTTGTCGGGGCAAATGTTGTCACAGCGACACAGACAAAGCTACCCCAGGTAGAATCTTTCTGGTTGTAGGGGCAAGTGCTTTGAGCAATAGCACCTATGAAGGCTACCGTCACTGTGGCTACACACACAGAGGGAGTGGGTGGCCAGCACCACCACGCCCGACCGCCTTTGTCTCTCTCCCAGTTCTAGTGATGTTTACAACACCACCACCACCATCACTCCCCACACACACACACAGTGCGCTAACCACTGCACCATCACTCCCCACTCACACACACAGTGCGCTAACCACTGCACCACCACTCCCCACTCAGACACACAATGCCCTAACCACTGCTCCACCACTCCCCACTCACACAGAGTGCGCTAACCACTGCACCACCACTCCCCACTCACACACAGTGCGCTAACCACTGCATGAACCACTTCCCACTCACACACAGTGCGCTAACCACTGCACCACCACTCCCCACACACACTCAACGTGCGCTAACCACTGCACCACCACTCCCCCCACACAAATTATTTCGCGACTCAATGCTGCCCTCTTGTGGTAAAAAACTAGAATCTCACTAGCTTTGTCAGTGTCTGTGGAACAGCACTTGCCCCTACAACCAGCTAGAGGCTACGTGGGGTAGCTTTGTCTGGATGAATGGGTGGGTGAGTGGGTGAGTTTGTGAGTGAAATTCTAGTTTTTTACCACAAGAGGGCAGCATGGAGTCACGAAAAAATTTGTGTGGGGGGAGTGGTGGTGCAGTGGTTAGCGCACGTTAAGTGTGTGGGGAGTGGTGGTGCAGTGGTTAGCGCACTGTGTGTGAGTGGGGAGTGGTGGTGCAGTGGTTAGCGCACTGTGTGTGAGTGGGGAGTGGTGGTGCAGTGGTTAGCGCACTCTGTGTGAGTGGGGAGTGGTGGAGCAGTGGTTAGGGCATTGTGTGTCTGAGTGGGGAGTGGTGGTGCAGTGGTTAGCGCACTGTGTGTGTGAGTGGGGAGTGATGGTGCAGTGGTTAGCGCACTGTGTGTGTGTGTGGGGAGTGATGGTGGTGGTGGTGTTGTAAACATCGCTAGAACTGGGAGAGAGACAAAGGCGGTCGGGCGTGGTGGTGCTGGCCACCCACTCCCTCTGTGTGTGTAGCCACAGTGCCGGTAGCCTTCATAGGCGCTATTGCTCACAGCACTTGCCCCTACAACCAGAAAGAGTCTACCTGGGGTAGCTTTGTCTGTGTCTCTGTGACAACATTTGCCCCGACAACCAGCTAGAGGCTACCTGGGGTAGGTTTGTCTATGTATGTTTTGACAGCACTTGCCCCTACAGCCCTGCTAGAATTTATCTGGGTTAGCTTTTTTGTATCTGTGTGGCAGCACTTGCCCCTACAGCCCTGCGAGAGGCTACCTAAGGTACCGGTATCCACTCACCTCTTCTTTACGCTGCCCGATGGGGCTTGGGGGGGGGGGAAAGGCTCGCCCTGAACTCCACCCTGCGAACCTCACGCGGAATGTTGAGGACGGCTGAGGCCGCCTGAACTTCGTGCCGACGTTCCTGAATGACGACTCCGCAGAATTTTTTTTTGCTCCGCCCCCACTCCCTTATATGGCAACAAAAACCCGTTAGTACCCGGATCATCTGACGTCATCCTGCGCATCCAATCGAACGCCCCCGGCCGTTGGGGGGTGGTGGGGGGGGAGGCTCGTCATCCCCCCCACCCGCGCCGCCGCCCCCGCCCCCCTCCCGCTGTTTACCAAGTGACAAATCGCTGCCCGTGGCGCGAACGGTGATTGGCTGGGACTGTTGCCGGGGGCTGCAGAGGCGCCGGGGGGTGTCTGAGAGGAGGCAGAAGCTGTGAGGTGACGTCATCGGTTGGGCCCAATCAAAGGTAGACGAGAAGCGACGGCGGTGATTGGCTGGGACTGTTGCCGGGGGCTGCAGAGGCGCCGGGGGGTGTCTGAGAGGAGGCAGAAGCTGTGAGGTGACGTCATCGGTTGGGCCCAATCAGGTAGCCTTTGGCAGGGGTGTAGGGGCAAGTGCTTTTACATAGACACAGACAAGGTAGCCCAGGTAGCCTCTAGCGCGGCTGTAGAGGCTAGTGCTGTTACTTTCAGAGAAAGCTACCCCAGGTAGCCTCTAGCAGGGCTGTAGGGGCAAGTGCTGTTACACAAACACATACAAAGCTACCCCAGGTAGCCTCTAGCAGGGCTGTAGGGGCAAGTGCTGTTACACAAACACATACAAAGCTACCTTACGTAGCCTCTCGCAGGGCTGTGGGGTAAGTGCTCTCACACAGATACAAACAAAGCTAACCCAGATAAATTCTAGCAGGGCTGTCGGGGCAGGTGCTGTCAAAACATACATAGACAAAGCTACCCCAGGTAGCCTCTAGCGGGGCTGTAGAGGCAAGTGCTCTCATACACAGACACAGTGCTGCCACACAGATACAAAAAAGCTAACCCAGATAAATTCTAGCAGGGCTGTAGGGGCAAGTGCTGTCAAAACATACATAGACAAAGCTACCCCAGGTAGCCTCTAGCTGGTTGTCGGGGCAAATGTTGTCACAGCGACACAGACAAAGCTACCCCAGGTAGAATCTTTCTGGTTGTAGGGGCAAGTGCTTTGAGCAATAGCACCTATGAAGGCTACCGTCACTGTGGCTACACACACAGAGGGAGTGGGTGGCCAGCACCACCACGCCCGACCGCCTTTGTCTCTCTCCCAGTTCTAGTGATGTTTACAACACCACCACCACCATCACTCCCCACACACACACACAGTGCGCTAACCACTGCACCATCACTCCCCACTCACACACACAGTGCGCTAACCACTGCACCACCACTCCCCACTCAGACACACAATGCCCTAACCACTGCTCCACCACTCCCCAC
This sequence comes from Petromyzon marinus, assembly GCF_048934315.1. NCBI lineage: Eukaryota > Metazoa > Chordata > Hyperoartia > Petromyzontiformes > Petromyzontidae > Petromyzon > Petromyzon marinus. Next base: position 53,329 of record NW_027422882.1, on the reverse strand, counting down.
TCACACAGAGTGCGCTAACCACTGCACCACCACTCCCCACTCACACACAGTGCGCTAACCACTGCATGAACCACTTCCCACTCACACACAGTGCGCTAACCACTGCACCACCACTCCCCACACACACTCAACGTGCGCTAACCACTGCACCACCACTCCCCCCACACAAATTATTTCGCGACTCAATGCTGCCCTCTTGTGGTAAAAAACTAGAATCTCACTAGCTTTGTCAGTGTCTGTGGAACAGCACTTGCCCCTACAACCAGCTAGAGGCTACGTGGGGTAGCTTTGTCTGGATGAATGGGTGGGTGAGTGGGTGAGTTTGTGAGTGAAATTCTAGTTTTTTACCACAAGAGGGCAGCATGGAGTCACGAAAAAATTTGTGTGGGGGGAGTGGTGGTGCAGTGGTTAGCGCACGTTAAGTGTGTGGGGAGTGGTGGTGCAGTGGTTAGCGCACTGTGTGTGAGTGGGGAGTGGTGGTGCAGTGGTTAGCGCACTGTGTGTGAGTGGGGAGTGGTGGTGCAGTGGTTAGCGCACTCTGTGTGAGTGGGGAGTGGTGGAGCAGTGGTTAGGGCATTGTGTGTCTGAGTGGGGAGTGGTGGTGCAGTGGTTAGCGCACTGTGTGTGTGAGTGGGGAGTGATGGTGCAGTGGTTAGCGCACTGTGTGTGTGTGTGGGGAGTGATGGTGGTGGTGGTGTTGTAAACATCGCTAGAACTGGGAGAGAGACAAAGGCGGTCGGGCGTGGTGGTGCTGGCCACCCACTCCCTCTGTGTGTGTAGCCACAGTGCCGGTAGCCTTCATAGGCGCTATTGCTCACAGCACTTGCCCCTACAACCAGAAAGAGTCTACCTGGGGTAGCTTTGTCTGTGTCTCTGTGACAACATTTGCCCCGACAACCAGCTAGAGGCTACCTGGGGTAGGTTTGTCTATGTATGTTTTGACAGCACTTGCCCCTACAGCCCTGCTAGAATTTATCTGGGTTAGCTTTTTTGTATCTGTGTGGCAGCACTTGCCCCTACAGCCCTGCGAGAGGCTACCTAAGGTACCGGTATCCACTCACCTCTTCTTTACGCTGCCCGATGGGGCTTGGGGGGGGGGGAAAGGCTCGCCCTGAACTCCACCCTGCGAACCTCACGCGGAATGTTGAGGACGGCTGAGGCCGCCTGAACTTCGTGCCGACGTTCCTGAATGACGACTCCGCAGAATTTTTTTTTGCTCCGCCCCCACTCCCTTATATGGCAACAAAAACCCGTTAGTACCCGGATCATCTGACGTCATCCTGCGCATCCAATCGAACGCCCCCGGCCGTTGGGGGGTGGTGGGGGGGGAGGCTCGTCATCCCCCCCACCCGCGCCGCCGCCCCCGCCCCCCTCCCGCTGTTTACCAAGTGACAAATCGCTGCCCGTGGCGCGAACGGTGATTGGCTGGGACTGTTGCCGGGGGCTGCAGAGGCGCCGGGGGGTGTCTGAGAGGAGGCAGAAGCTGTGAGGTGACGTCATCGGTTGGGCCCAATCAAAGGTAGACGAGAAGCGACGGCGGTGATTGGCTGGGACTGTTGCCGGGGGCTGCAGAGGCGCCGGGGGGTGTCTGAGAGGAGGCAGAAGCTGTGAGGTGACGTCATCGGTTGGGCCCAATCAGGTAGCCTTTGGCAGGGGTGTAGGGGCAAGTGCTTTTACATAGACACAGACAAGGTAGCCCAGGTAGCCTCTAGCGCGGCTGTAGAGGCTAGTGCTGTTACTTTCAGAGAAAGCTACCCCAGGTAGCCTCTAGCAGGGCTGTAGGGGCAAGTGCTGTTACACAAACACATACAAAGCTACCCCAGGTAGCCTCTAGCAGGGCTGTAGGGGCAAGTGCTGTTACACAAACACATACAAAGCTACCTTACGTAGCCTCTCGCAGGGCTGTGGGGTAAGTGCTCTCACACAGATACAAACAAAGCTAACCCAGATAAATTCTAGCAGGGCTGTCGGGGCAGGTGCTGTCAAAACATACATAGACAAAGCTACCCCAGGTAGCCTCTAGCGGGGCTGTAGAGGCAAGTGCTCTCATACACAGACACAGACAAAGCTACCCCAGGTACCCTCTAGCAATGCTGTAGGGGCAAGTGCTGTTACACAAACACAGACAAAGCTACCCCATGTAGCCTCTAGCAATGCTGTAGGGGCAAGTGCTGTTACACAAACACAGACAAAGCTACCTTAGATAGCCTCTCGCAGGGCTGTAGGGGCAAGTGCTGCCACACAGATACAAAAAAGCTAACCCAGATAAATTCTAGCAGGGCTGTAGGGGCAAGTGCTGTCAAAACATACATAGACAAAGCTACCCCAGGTAGCCTCTAGCTGGTTGTCGGGGCAAATGTTGTCACAGCGACACAGACAAAGCTACCCCAGGTAGAATCTTTCTGGTTGTAGGGGCAAGTGCTTTGAGCAATAGCACCTATGAAGGCTACCGTCACTGTGGCTACACACACAGAGGGAGTGGGTGGCCAGCACCACCACGCCCGACCGCCTTTGTCTCTCTCCCAGTTCTAGTGATGTTTACAACACCACCACCACCATCACTCCCCACACACACACACAGTGCGCTAACCACTGCACCATCACTCCCCACTCACACACACAGTGCGCTAACCACTGCACCACCACTCCCCACTCAGACACACAATGCCCTAACCACTGCTCCACCACTCCCCACTCACACAGAGTGCGCTAACCACTGCACCACCACTCCCCACTCACACACAGTGCGCTAACCACTGCATGAACCACTTCCCACTCACACACAGTGCGCTAACCACTGCACCACCACTCCCCACACACACTCAACGTGCGCTAACCACTGCACCACCACTCCCCCCACACAAATTATTTCGCGACTCAATGCTGCCCTCTTGTGGTAAAAAACTAGAATCTCACTAGCTTTGTCAGTGTCTGTGGAACAGCACTTGCCCCTACAACCAGCTAGAGGCTACGTGGGGTAGCTTTGTCTGGATGAATGGGTGGGTGAGTGGGTGAGTTTGTGAGTGAAATTCTAGTTTTTTACCACAAGAGGGCAGCATGGAGTCACGAAAAAATTTGTGTGGGGGGAGTGGTGGTGCAGTGGTTAGCGCACGTTAAGTGTGTGGGGAGTGGTGGTGCAGTGGTTAGCGCACTGTGTGTGAGTGGGGAGTGGTGGTGCAGTGGTTAGCGCACTGTGTGTGAGTGGGGAGTGGTGGTGCAGTGGTTAGCGCACTCTGTGTGAGTGGGGAGTGGTGGAGCAGTGGTTAGGGCATTGTGTGTCTGAGTGGGGAGTGGTGGTGCAGTGGTTAGCGCACTGTGTGTGTGAGTGGGGAGTGATGGTGCAGTGGTTAGCGCACTGTGTGTGTGTGTGGGGAGTGATGGTGGTGGTGGTGTTGTAAACATCGCTAGAACTGGGAGAGAGACAAAGGCGGTCGGGCGTGGTGGTGCTGGCCACCCACTCCCTCTGTGTGTGTAGCCACAGTGCCGGTAGCCTTCATAGGCGCTATTGCTCACAGCACTTGCCCCTACAACCAGAAAGAGTCTACCTGGGGTAGCTTTGTCTGTGTCTCTGTGACAACATTTGCCCCGACAACCAGCTAGAGGCTACCTGGGGTAGGTTTGTCTATGTATGTTTTGACAGCACTTGCCCCTACAGCCCTGCTAGAATTTATCTGGGTTAGCTTTTTTGTATGTGTGTGGCAGCACTTGCCCCTACAGCCCTGCGAGAGGCTACCTAAGGTACCGGTATCCACTCACCTCTTCTTTACGCTGCCCGATGGGGCTTGGGGGGGGGGGAAAGGCTCGCCCTGAACTCCACCCTGCGAACCTCACGCGGAATGTTGAGGACGGCTGAGGCCGCCTGAACTTCGTGCCGACGTTCCTGAATGACGACTCCGCAGAATTTTTTTTTGCTCCGCCCCCACTCCCTTATATGGCAACAAAAACCCGTTAGTACCCGGATCATCTGACGTCATCCTGCGCATCCAATCGAACGCCCCCGGCCGTTGGGGGGTGGTGGGGGGGGAGGCTCGTCATCCCCCCCACCCGCGCCGCCGCCCCCGCCCCCCTCCCGCTGTTTACCCAGTGACAAATCGCTGCCCGTGGCGCTAACGGTGATTGGCTGGGACTGTTGCCGGGGGCTGCAGAGGCGCCGGGGGGTGTCTGAGAGGAGGCAGAAGCTGTGAGGTGACGTCATCGGTTGGGCCCAATCAAAGGTAGACGAGAAGCGACGGCGGTGATTGGCTGGGACTGTTGCCGGGGGCTGCAGAGGCGCCGGGGGGTGTCTGAGAGGAGGCAGAAGCTGTGAGGTGACGTCATCGGTTGGGCCCAATCAGGTAGCCTTTGGCAGGGGTGTAGGGGCAAGTGCTTTTACATAGACACAGACAAGGTAGCCCAGGTAGCCTCTAGCGCGGCTGTAGAGGCTAGTGCTGTTACTCTCAGAGAAAGCTACCCCAGGTAGCCTCTAGCAGGGCTGTAGGGGCAAGTGCTGTTACACAAACACATACAAAGCTACCCCAGGTAGCCTCTAGCAGGGCTGTAGGGGCAAGTGCTGTTACACAAACACATACAAAGCTACCTTACGTAGCCTCTCGCAGGGCTGTGGGGTAAGTGCTCTCACACAGATACAAACAAAGCTAACCCAGATAAATTCTAGCAGGGCTGTCGGGGCAGGTGCTGTCAAAACATACATAGACAAAGCTACCCCAGGTAGCCTCTAGCGGGGCTGTAGAGGCAAGTGCTCTCATACACAGACACAGACAAAGCTACCCCAGGTACCCTCTAGCAATGCTGTAGGGGCAAGTGCTGTTACACAAACACAGACAAAGCTACCCCATGTAGCCTCTAGCAATGCTGTAGGGGCAAGTGCTGTTACACAAACACAGACAAAGCTACCTTAGATAGCCTCTCGCAGGGCTGTAGGGGCAAGTGCTGCCACACAGATACAAAAAAGCTAACCCAGATAAATTCTAGCAGGGCTGTAGGGGCAAGTGCTGTCAAAACATACATAGACAAAGCTACCCCAGGTAGCCTCTAGCTGGTTGTCGGGGCAAATGTTGTCACAGCGACACAGACAAAGCTACCCCAGGTAGAATCTTTCTGGTTGTAGGGGCAAGTGCTTTGAGCAATAGCACCTATGAAGGCTACCGTCACTGTGGCTACACACACAGAGGGAGTGGGTGGCCAGCACCACCACGCCCGACCGCCTTTGTCTCTCTCCCAGTTCTAGTGATGTTTACAACACCACCACCACCATCACTCCCCACACACACACACAGTGCGCTAACCACTGCACCATCACTCCCCACTCACACACACAGTGCGCTAACCACTGCACCACCACTCCCCACTCAGACACACAATGCCCTAACCACTGCTCCACCACTCCCCACTCACACAGAGTGCGCTAACCACTGCACCACCACTCCCCACTCACACACAGTGCGCTAACCACTGCATGAACCACTTCCCACTCACACACAGTGCGCTAACCACTGCACCACCACTCCCCACACACACTCAACGTGCGCTAACCACTGCACCACCACTCCCCCCACACAAATTATTTCGCGACTCAATGCTGCCCTCTTGTGGTAAAAAACTAGAATCTCACTAGCTTTGTCAGTGTCTGTGGAACAGCACTTGCCCCTACAACCAGCTAGAGGCTACGTGGGGTAGCTTTGTCTGGATGAATGGGTGGGTGAGTGGGTGAGTTTGTGAGTGAAATTCTAGTTTTTTACCACAAGAGGGCAGCATGGAGTCACGAAAAAATTTGTGTGGGGGGAGTGGTGGTGCAGTGGTTAGCGCACGTTAAGTGTGTGGGGAGTGGTGGTGCAGTGGTTAGCGCACTGTGTGTGAGTGGGGAGTGGTGGTGCAGTGGTTAGCGCACTGTGTGTGAGTGGGGAGTGGTGGTGCAGTGGTTAGCGCACTCTGTGTGAGTGGGGAGTGGTGGAGCAGTGGTTAGGGCATTGTGTGTCTGAGTGGGGAGTGGTGGTGCAGTGGTTAGCGCACTGTGTGTGTGAGTGGGGAGTGATGGTGCAGTGGTTAGCGCACTGTGTGTGTGGGGAGTGATGGTGGTGGTGGTGTTGTAAACATCGCTAGAACTGGGAGAGAGACAAAGGCGGTAGGGCGTGGTGGTGCTGGCCACCCACTCCCTCTGTGTGTGTAGCCACTGTGCCGGTAGCCTTCATAGGCGCTATTGCTCACAGCACTTGCCCCTACAACCAGAAAGAGTCTACCTGGGGTAGCTTTGTCTGTGTCTCTGTGACAACATTTGCCCCGACAACCAGCTAGAGGCTACCTGGGGTAGGTTTGTCTATGTATGTTTTGACAGCACTTGCCCCTACAGCCCTGCTAGAATTTATCTGGGTTAGCTTTTTTGTATGTGTGTGGCAGCACTTGCCCCTACAGCCCTGCGAGAGGCTACCTAAGGTACCGGTATCCACTCACCTCTTCTTTACGCTGCCCGATGGGGCTTGGGGGGGGGGGAAAGGCTCGCCCTGAACTCCACCCTGCGAACCTCACGCGGAATGTTGAGGACGGCTGAGGCCGCCTGAACTTCGTGCCGACGTTCCTGAATGACGACTCCGCAGAATTTTTTTTTGCTCCGCCCCCACTCCCTTATATGGCAACAAAAACCCGTTAGTACCCGGATCATCTGACGTCATCCTGCGCATCCAATCGAACGCCCCCGGCCGTTGGGGGGTGGTGGGGGGGGAGGCTCGTCATCCCCCCCACCCGCGCCGCCGCCCCCGCCCCCCTCCCGCTGTTTACCCAGTGACAAATCGCTGCCCGTGGCGCTAACGGTGATTGGCTGGGACTGTTGCCGGGGGCTGCAGAGGCGCCGGGGGGTGTCTGAGAGGAGGCAGAAGCTGTGAGGTGACGTCATCGGTTGGGCCCAATCAAAGGTAGACGAGAAGCGACGGCGGTGATTGGCTGGGACTGTTGCCGGGGGCTGCAGAGGCGCCGGGGGGTGTCTGAGAGGAGGCAGAAGCTGTGAGGTGACGTCATCGGTTGGGCCCAATCAGGTAGCCTTTGGCAGGGGTGTAGGGGCAAGTGCTTTTACATAGACACAGACAAGGTAGCCCAGGTAGCCTCTAGCGCGGCTGTAGAGGCTAGTGCTGTTACTCTCAGAGAAAGCTACCCCAGGTAGCCTCTAGCAGGGCTGTAGGGGGGCAAGTGCTGTTACACAAACACATACAAAGCTACCCCAGGTAGCCTCTAGCAGGGCTGTAGGGGCAAGTGCTGTTACACAAACACATACAAAGCTACCTTACGTAGCCTCTCGCAGGGCTGTGGGGTAAGTGCTCTCACACAGATACAAACAAAGCTAACCCAGATAAATTCTAGCAGGGCTGTCGGGGCAGGTGCTGTCAAAACATACATAGACAAAGCTACCCCAGGTAGCCTCTAGCGGGGCTGTAGAGGCAAGTGCTCTCATACACAGACACAGACAAAGCTACCCCAGGTACCCTCTAGCAATGCTGTAGGGGCAAGTGCTGTTACACAAACACAGACAAAGCTACCCCATGTAGCCTCTAGCAATGCTGTAGGGGCAAGTGCTGTTACACAAACACAGACAAAGCTACCTTAGATAGCCTCTCGCAGGGCTGTAGGGGCAAGTGCTGCCACACAGATACAAAAAAGCTAACCCAGATAAATTCTAGCAGGGCTGTAGGGGCAAGTGCTGTCAAAACATACATAGACAAAGCTACCCCAGGTAGCCTCTAGCTGGTTGTCGGGGCAAATGTTGTCACAGCGACACAGACAAAGCTACCCCAGGTAGAATCTTTCTGGTTGTAGGGGTAAGTGCTTTGAGCAATAGCACCTATGAAGGCTACCGTCACTGTGGCTACACACACAGAGGGAGTGGGTGGCCAGCACCACCACGCCCGACCGCCTTTGTCTCTCTCCCAGTTCTAGTGATGTTTACAACACCACCACCACCATCACTCCCCACACACACACACAGTGCGCTAACCACTGCACCATCACTCCCCACTCACACACACAGTGCGCTAACCACTGCACCACCACTCCCCACTCAGACACACAATGCCCTAACCACTGCTCCACCACTCCCCACTCACACAGAGTGCGCTAACCACTGCACCACCACTCCCCACTCACACACAGTGCGCTAACCACTGCATGAACCACTTCCCACTCACACACAGTGCGCTAACCACTGCACCACCACTCCCCACACACACTCAACGTGCGCTAACCACTGCACCACCACTCCCCCCACACAAATTATTTCGCGACTCAATGCTGCCCTCTTGTGGTAAAAAACTAGAATCTCACTAGCTTTGTCAGTGTCTGTGGAACAGCACTTGCCCCTACAACCAGCTAGAGGCTACGTGGGGTAGCTTTGTCTGGATGAATGGGTGGGTGAGTGGGTGAGTTTGTGAGTGAAATTCTAGTTTTTTACCACAAGAGGGCAGCATGGAGTCACGAAAAAATTTGTGTGGGGGGAGTGGTGGTGCAGTGGTTAGTGCACGTTGAGTGTGTGGGGAGTGGTGGTGCAGTGGTTAGCGCACTGTGTGTGAGTGGGGAGTGGTGGTGCAGTGGTTAGCGCACTGTGTGTGAGTGGGGAGTGGTGGTGCAGTGGTTAGCGCACTCTGTGTGAGTGGGGAGTGGTGGAGCAGTGGTTAGGGCATTGTGTGTCTGAGTGGGGAGTGGTGGTGCAGTGGTTAGCGCACTGTGTGTGTGAGTGGGGAGTGATGGTGCAGTGGTTAGCGCACTGTGTGTGTGTGTGGGGAGTGATGGTGGTGGTGGTGTTGTAAACATCGCTAGAACTGGGAGAGAGACAAAGGCGGTTGGGCGTGGTGGTGCTGGCCACCCACTCCCTCTGTGTGTGTAGCCACAGTGCCGGTAGCCTTCATAGGCGCTATTGCTCACAGCACTTGCCCCTACAACCAGAAAGAGTCTACCTGGGGTAGCTTTGTCTGTGTCTCTGTGACAACATTTGCCCCGACAACCAGCTAGAGGCTACCTGGGGTAGGTTTGTCTATGTATGTTTTGACAGCACTTGCCCCTACAGCCCTGCTAGAATTTATCTGGGTTAGCTTTTTTGTATGTGTGTGGCAGCACTTGCCCCTACAGCCCTGCGAGAGGCTACCTAAGGTACCGGTATCCACTCACCTCTTCTTTACGCTGCCCGATGGGGCTTGGGGGGGGGGGAAAGGCTCGCCCTGAACTCCACCCTGCGAACCTCACGCGGAATGTTGAGGACGGCTGAGGCCGCTGAACTTCGTGCCGACGTTCCTGAATGACGACTCCGCAGAATTTTTTTTTGCTCCGCCCCCACTCCCTTATATGGCAACAAAAACCCGTTAGTACCCGGATCATCTGACGTCATCCTGCGCATCCAATCGAACGCCCCCGGCCGTTGGGGGGTGGTGGGGGGGGAGGCTCGTCATCCCCCCCACCCGCGCCGCCGCCCCCGCCCCCCTCCCGCTGTTTACCCAGTGACAAATCGCTGCCCGTGGCGCTAACGGTGATTGGCTGGGACTGTTGCCGGGGGCTGCAGAGGCGCCGGGGGGTGTCTGAGAGGAGGCAGAAGCTGTGAGGTGACGTCATCGGTTGGGCCCAATCAAAGGTAGACGAGAAGCGACGGCGGTGATTGGCTGGGACTGTTGCCGGGGGCTGCAGAGGCGCCGGGGGGTGTCTGAGAGGAGGCAGAAGCTGTGAGGTGACGTCATCGGTTGGGCCCAATCAGGTAGCCTTTGGCAGGGGTGTAGGGGCAAGTGCTTTTACATAGACACAGACAAGGTAGCCCAGGTAGCCTCTAGCGCGGCTGTAGAGGCTAGTGCTGTTACTCTCAGAGAAAGCTACCCCAGGTAGCCTCTAGCAGGGCTGTAGGGGCAAGTGCTGTTACACAAACACATACAAAGCTACCCCAGGTAGCCTCTAGCAGGGCTGTAGGGGCAAGTGCTGTTACACAAACACATACAAAGCTACCTTACGTAGCCTCTCGCAGGGCTGTGGGGTAAGTGCTCTCACACAGATACAAACAAAGCTAACCCAGATAAATTCTAGCAGGGCTGTCGGGGCAGGTGCTGTCAAAACATACATAGACAAAGCTACCCCAGGTAGCCTCTAGCGGGGCTGTAGAGGCAAGTGCTCTCATACACAGACACAGACAAAGCTACCCCAGGTACCCTCTAGCAATGCTGTAGGGGCAAGTGCTGTTACACAAACACAGACAAAGCTACCCCATGTAGCCTCTAGCAATGCTGTAGGGGCAAGTGCTGTTACACAAACACAGACAAAGCTACCTTAGATAGCCTCTCGCAGGGCTGTAGGGGCAAGTGCTGCCACACAGATACAAAAAAGCTAACCCAGATAAATTCTAGCAGGGCTGTAGGGGCAAGTGCTGTCAAAACATACATAGACAAAGCTACCCCAGGTAGCCTCTAGCTGGTTGTCGGGGCAAATGTTGTCACAGCGACACAGACAAAGCTACCCCAGGTAGAATCTTTCTGGTTGTAGGGGCAAGTGCTTTGAGCAATAGCACCTATGAAGGCTACCGTCACTGTGGCTACACACACAGAGGGAGTGGGTGGCCAGCACCACCACGCCCGACCGCCTTTGTCTCTCTCCCAGTTCTAGTGATGTTTACAACACCACCACCACCATCACTCCCCACACACACACACAGTGCGCTAACCACTGCACCATCACTCCCCACTCACACACACAGTGCGCTAACCACTGCACCACCACTCCCCACTCAGACACACAATGCCCTAACCACTGCTCCACCACTCCCCACTCACACAGAGTGCGCTAACCACTGCACCACCACTCCCCACTCACACACAGTGCGCTAACCACTGCACCACCACTCCCCACTCACACACAGTGCGCTAACCACTGCACCACCACTCCCCACACACACTCAACGTGTGCTAACCACTGCACCACCACTCCCTCCACACAAATTATTTCGCGACTCAATGCTGCCCTCTTCTGGTAAAAAACTAGAATCTCACCCACCAACTCACCCACTCACCCACCCACCCATTCATCCAGACAAAGCTACCCCACGTAGCCTCTAGCTGGTTGTAGGGGCAAGTGCTGTTCCACAGACACTGTGTTTGTGTAACAGCACTTGCCCCTACAGCATTGCTAAAGGGTACCTGGGGTAGCTTTCTCTGTGTCTGTGTATGAGAGCACTTGCCCCTACAGCCCCGCTAGAGGCTACCTGGGGTAACTTTGTCTATGTATGTTTTGACAGCATTTGCCCCGTCAGCCCTGCTAGAATTTATCTGGGTTAGCTTTGTATGTATCTGTGTGAGAGCACTTGCCCCTACAGCCCTGCGAGAGGCTACCTAAGGTAGCTTTTTCTGTGTTTGTGTAACAGCACTTGCCCCTACAGCCCTGCTAGAGGCTACCCGGGGTAGCTTTCTCTGTGTGTAACAGCACTAGCCTCTACTGCCGCGCTAGAGGCTACCTGGGGTAGCTTTGTCTGTGTCTATGTAAAAGCACTTGCCCCTACAGCCCTGCCAAAGGCTACCTGGGGTAGCTTTGTCAGTGTCTGTGGAACAGCACTTGCCCCCACAGCCAGCTAGAGGCTACCTGGGGTAGCTTTGTCTGGATGAGTGGGTGGGTGGTTGAGTGAGGGGGTGAGTTGGTGAGTGAGATTCTAGTTTTTACCACAAGAGGGCAGCATTGAGTTGCGACATAATTTGTGTGGGGGGAGTGGTGGTGCAGTGGTTAGCGCACGTTGAGTGTGTGTGGGGAGTGGTGGTGCAGTGGTTAGCGCACTGTGTGTGAGTGGGGAGTGGTGGTGCAGTGGTTAGCGCACTGTGTGTGAGTGGGGAGTGGTGGAGCAGTGGTTAGGGCAATGTGTGTGTGAGTGGGGAGTGATGGTGCAGTGGTTAGTGCACTGTGTGTGTGTGTGGGGAGTGATGGTGGTGGTGGTGTTGTAAACATCGCTAGAACTGGGAGAGAGACAAAGTCGGTCGGGCGTTGTGGTGCTGGCCACCCACTCCCTTTGTGTGTAGCCACAGTGCCGGTAGCCTTCATAGGTGCTATTGCTCAAAGCACTTGCCCCTACAACCAGAAAGAGTCTACCTGGGGTAGCTTTGTCTGTGTCTCTGTGACAACATTTGCCCCGACAACCAGCTAGAGGCTACCTGGTGTAGCTTTGTCTATGTATGTTTTGACAGCACTTGCCCCTACAGCCCTGCTAGAATTTATCTGGGTTAGCTTTTTTTATCTGTGTGGCAGCAATTGCCCCTACAGCCCTGCGAGAGGCTACCTAAGGTACCGGTATCCACTCACCTCTTCTTTACGCTGCCCGATGGGGCTTGGGGGGGGGGGAAAGGCTCGCCCTGAACTCCACCCTGCGAACCTCACGCGGAATGTTGAGGACGGCTGAGGCCGCTGAACTTCGTGCCGACGTTCCTGAATGACGACTCCGCAGAATTTTTTTTTGCTCCGCCCCCACTCCCTTATATGGCAACAAAAACCCGTTAGTACCCGGATCATCTGACGTCATCCTGCGCATCCAATCGAACGCCCCCGGCCGTTGGGGGGTGGTGGGGGGGGAGGCTCGTCATCCCCCCCACCCGCGCCGCCGCCCCCGCCCCCCTCCCGCTGTTTACCCAGTGACAAATCGCTGCCCGTGGCGCTAACGGTGATTGGCTGGGACTGTTGCCGGGGGCTGCAGAGGCGCCGGGGGGTGTCTGAGAGGAGGCAGAAGCTGTGAGGTGACGTCATCGGTTGGGCCCAATCAGGTAGCCTTTGGCAGGGGTGTAGGGGCAAGTGCTTTTACATAGACACAGACAAGGTAGCCCAGGTAGCCTCTAGCGCGGCTGTAGAGGCTAGTGCTGTTACTCTCAGAGAAAGCTACCCCAGGTAGCCTCTAGCAGGGCTGTAGGGGCAAGTGCTGTTACACAAACACATACAAAGCTACCCCAGGTAGCCTCTAGCAGGGCTGTAGGGGCAAGTGCTGTTACACAAACACATACAAAGCTACCTTACGTAGCCTCTCGCAGGGCTGTGGGGTAAGTGCTCTCACACAGATACAAACAAAGCTAACCCAGATAAATTCTAGCAGGGCTGTCGGGGCAGGTGCTGTCAAAACATACATAGACAAAGCTACCCCAGGTAGCCTCTAGCGGGGCTGTAGAGGCAAGTGCTCTCATACACAGACACAGACAAAGCTACCCCAGGTACCCTCTAGCAATGCTGTAGGGGCAAGTGCTGTTACACAAACACAGACAAAGCTACCCCATGTAGCCTCTAGCAATGCTGTAGGGGCAAGTGCTGTTACACAAACACAGACAAAGCTACCTTAGATAGCCTCTCGCAGGGCTGTAGGGGCAAGTGCTGCCACACAGATACAAAAAAGCTAACCCAGATAAATTCTAGCAGGGCTGTAGGGGCAAGTGCTGTCAAAACATACATAGACAAAGCTACCCCAGGTAGCCTCTAGCTGGTTGTCGGGGCAAATGTTGTCACAGCGACACAGACAAAGCTACCCCAGGTAGAATCTTTCTGGTTGTAGGGGCAAGTGCTTTGAGCAATAGCACCTATGAAGGCTACCGTCACTGTGGCTACACACACAGAGGGAGTGGGTGGCCAGCACCACCACGCCCGACCGCCTTTGTCTCTCTCCCAGTTCTAGTGATGTTTACAACACCACCACCACCATCACTCCCCACACACACACACAGTGCGCTAACCACTGCACCATCACTCCCCACTCACACACACAGTGCGCTAACCACTGCACCACCACTCCCCACTCAGACACACAATGCCCTAACCACTGCTCCACCACTCCCCACTCACACAGAGTGCGCTAACCACTGCACCACCACTCTCCACTCACACACAGTGCGCTAACCACTGCATGAACCACTTCCCACTCACACACAGTGCGCTAACCACTGCACCACCACTCCCCACACACACTCAACGTGCGCTAACCACTGCACCACCACTCCCCCCACACAAATTATTTCGCGACTCAATGCTGCCCTCTTGTGGTAAAAAACTAGAATCTCACTAGCTTTGTCAGTGTCTGTGGAACAGCACTTGCCCCTACAACCAGCTAGAGGCTACGTGGGGTAGCTTTGTCTGGATGAATGGGTGGGTGAGTGGGTGAGTTTGTGAGTGAAATTCTAGTTTTTTACCACAAGAGGGCAGCATGGAGTCACGAAAAAATTTGTGTGGGGGGAGTGGTGGTGCAGTGGTTAGCGCACGTTAAGTGTGTGGGGAGTGGTGGTGCAGTGGTTAGCGCACTGTGTGTGAGTGGGGAGTGGTGGTGCAGTGGTTAGCGCACTGTGTGTGAGTGGGGAGTGGTGGTGCAGTGGTTAGCGCACTCTGTGTGAGTGGGGAGTGGTGGAGCAGTGGTTAGGGCATTGTGTGTCTGAGTGGGGAGTGGTGGTGCAGTGGTTAGCGCACTGTGTGTGTGAGTGGGGAGTGATGGTGCAGTGGTTAGCGCACTGTGTGTGTGTGTGGGGAGTGATGGTGGTGGTGGTGTTGTAAACATCGCTAGAACTGGGAGAGAGACAAAGGCGGTCGGGCGTGGTGGTGCTGGCCACCCACTCCCTCTGTGTGTGTAGCCACAGTGCCGGTAGCCTTCATAGGCGCTATTGCTCACAGCACTTGCCCCTACAACCAGAAAAAGTCTACCTGGGGTAGCTTTGTCTGTGTCTCTGTGACAACATTTGCCCCGACAACCAGCTAGAGGCTACCTGGGGTAGGTTTGTCTATGTATGTTTTGACAGCACTTGCCCCTACAGCCCTGCTAGAATTTATCTGGGTTAGCTTTTTTGTATGTGTGTGGCAGCACTTGCCCCTACAGCCCTGCGAGAGGCTACCTAAGGTACCGGTATCCACTCACCTCTTCTTTACGCTGCCCGATGGGGCTTGGGGGGGGGGGAAAGGCTCGCCCTGAACTCCACCCTGCGAACCTCACGCGGAATGTTGAGGACGGCTGAGGCCGCTGAACTTCGTGCCGACGTTCCTGAATGACGACTCCGCAGAATTTTTTTTTGCTCCGCCCCCACTCCCTTATATGGCAACAAAAACCCGTTAGTACCCGGATCATCTGACGTCATCCTGCGCATCCAATCGAACGCCCCCGGCCGTTGGGGGGTGGTGGGGGGGGAGGCTCGTCATCCCCCCCACCCGCGCCGCCGCCCCCGCCCCCCTCCCGCTGTTTACCCAGTGACAAATCGCTGCCCGTGGCGCTAACGGTGATTGGCTGGGACTGTTGCCGGGGGCTGCAGAGGCGCCGGGGGGTGTCTGAGAGGAGGCAGAAGCTGTGAGGTGACGTCATCGGTTGGGCCCAATCAGGTAGCCTTTGGCAGGGGTGTAGGGGCAAGTGCTTTTACATAGACACAGACAAGGTAGCCCAGGTAGCCTCTAGCGCGGCTGTAGAGGCTAGTGCTGTTACTCTCAGAGAAAGCTACCCCAGGTAGCCTCTAGCAGGGCTGTAGGGGCAAGTGCTGTTACACAAACACATACAAAGCTACCCCAGGTAGCCTCTAGCAGGGCTGTAGGGGCAAGTGCTGTTACACAAACACATACAAAGCTACCTTACGTAGCCTCTCGCAGGGCTGTGGGGTAAGTGCTCTCACACAGATACAAACAAAGCTAACCCAGATAAATTCTAGCAGGGCTGTCGGGGCAGGTGCTGTCAAAACATACATAGACAAAGCTACCCCAGGTAGCCTCTAGCGGGGCTGTAAAGGCAAGTGCTCTCATACACAGACACAGACAAAGCTACCCCAGGTACCCTCTAGCAATGCTGTAGGGGCAAGTGCTGTTACACAAACACAGACAAAGCTACCCCATGTAGCCTCTAGCAATGCTGTAGGGGCAAGTGCTGTTACACAAACACAGACAAAGCTACCTTAGATAGCCTCTCGCAGGGCTGTAGGGGCAAGTGCTGCCACACAGATACAAAAAAGCTAACCCAGATAAATTCTAGCAGGGCTGTAGGGGCAAGTGCTGTCAAAACATACATAGACAAAGCTACCCCAGGTAGCCTCTAGCTGGTTGTCGGGGCAAATGTTGTCACAGCGACACAGACAAAGCTACCCCAGGTAGAATCTTTCTGGTTGTAGGGGCAAGTGCTTTGAGCAATAGCACCTATGAAGGCTACCGTCACTGTGGCTACACACACAGAGGGAGTGGGTGGCCAGCACCACCACGCCCGACCGCCTTTGTCTCTCTCCCAGTTCTAGTGATGTTTACAACACCACCACCACCATCACTCCCCACACACACACACAGTGCGCTAACCACTGCACCATCACTCCCCACTCACACACACAGTGCGCTAACCACTGCACCACCACTCCCCACTCAGACACACAATGCCCTAACCACTGCTCCACCACTCCTCACTCACACAGAGTGCGCTAACCACTGCACCACCACTCCCCACTCACACACAGTGCGCTAACCACTGCACCACCACTCCCCACTCACACACAGTGCGCTAACCACTGCACCACCACTCCCCACACACACTCAACGTGTGCTAACCACTGCACCACCACTCCCTCCACACAAATTATTTCGCGACTCAATGCTGCCCTCTTCTGGTAAAAAACTAGAATCTCACCCACCAACTCACCCACTCACCCACCCACCCATTCATCCAGACAAAGCTACCCCACGTAGCGTCTAGCTGGTTGTAGGGGCAAGTGCTGTTCCACAGACACTGTGTTTGTGTAACAGCACTTGCCCCTACAGCATTGCTAAAGGGTACCTGGGGTAGCTTTCTCTGTGTCTGTGTATGAGAGCACTTGCCCCTACAGCCCCGCTAGAGGCTACCTGGGGTAACTTTGTCTATGTATGTTTTGACAGCATTTGCCCCGTCAGCCCTGCTAGAATTTATCTGGGTTAGCTTTGTATGTATCTGTGTGAGAGCACTTGCCCCTACAGCCCTGCGAGAGGCTACCTAAGGTAGCTTTTTCTGTGTTTGTGTAACAGCACTTGCCCCTACAGCCCTGCTAGAGGCTACCCGGGGTAGCTTTCTCTGTGTGTAACAGCACTAGCCTCTACTGCCGCGCTAGAGGCTACCTGGGGTAGCTTTGTCTGTGTCTATGTAAAAGCACTTGCCCCTACAGCCCTGCCAAAGGCTACCTGGGGTAGCTTTGTCAGTGTCTGTGGAACAGCACTTGCCCCCACAGCCAGCTAGAGGCTACCTGGGGTAGCTTTGTCTGGATGAGTGGGTGGGTGGTTGAGTGAGGGGGTGAGTTGGTGAGTGAGATTCTAGTTTTTACCACAAGAGGGCAGCATTGAGTTGCGACATAATTTGTGTGGGGGGAGTGGTGGTGCAGTGGTTAGCGCACGTTGAGTGTGTGTGGGGAGTGGTGGTGCAGTGGTTAGCGCACTGTGTGTGAGTGGGGAGTGGTGGTGCAGTGGTTAGCGCACTGTGTGTGAGTGGGGAGTGGTGGTGCAGTGGTTAGCGCACTGTGTGTGAGTGGGGAGTGGTGGAGCAGTGGTTAGGGCAATGTGTGTGTGAGTGGGGAGTGATGGTGCAGTGGTTAGTGCACTGTGTGTGTGTGTGGGGAGTGATGGTGGTGGTGGTGTTGTAAACATCGCTAGAACTGGGAGAGAGACAAAGTCGGTCGGGCGTTGTGGTGCTGGCCACCCACTCCCTTTGTGTGTAGCCACAGTGCCGGTAGCCTTCATAGGTGCTATTGCTCAAAGCACTTGCCCCTACAACCAGAAAGAGTCTACCTGGGGTAGCTTTGTCTGTGTCTCTGTGACAACATTTGCCCCGACAACCAGCTAGAGGCTACCTGGTGTAGCTTTGTCTATGTATGTTTTGACAGCACTTGCCCCTACAGCCCTGCTAGAATTTATCTGGGTTAGCTTTTTTTATCTGTGTGGCAGCAATTGCCCCTACAGCCCTGCGAGAGGCTACCTAAGGTACCGGTATCCACTCACCTCTTCTTTACGCTGCCCGATGGGGCTTGGGGGGGGGGGAAAGGCTCGCCCTGAACTCCACCCTGCGAACCTCACGCGGAATGTTGAGGACGGCTGAGGCCGCCTGAACTTCGTGCCGACGTTCCTGAATGACGACTCCGCAGAATTTTTTTTTGCTCCGCCCCCACTCCCTTATATGGCAACAAAAACCCGTTAGTACCCGGACCATCTGACGTCATCCTGCGCATCCAATCGAACGCCCCCGGCCGTTGGGGGGTGGTGGGGGGGGAGGCTCGTCATCCCCCCCACCCGCGCCGCCGCCCCCGCCCCCCTCCCGCTGTTTACCCAGTGACAAATCGCTGCCCGTGGCGCGAACGGTGATTGGCTGGGACTGTTGCCGGGGGCTGCAGAGGCGCCGGGGGGTGTCTGAGAGGAGGCAGAAGCTGTGAGGTGACGTCATCGGTTGGGCCCAATCAAAGGTAGACGAGAAGCGACGGCGGTGATTGGCTGGGACTGTTGCCGGGGGCTGCAGAGGCGCCGGGGGGTGTCTGAGAGGAGGCAGAAGCTGTGAGGTGACGTCATCGGTTGGGCCCAATCAGGTAGCCTTTGGCAGGGGTGTAGGGGCAAGTGCTTTTACATAGACACAGACAAGGTAGCCCAGGTAGCCTCTAGCGCGGCTGTAGAGGCTAGTGCTGTTACTCTCAGAGAAAGCTACCCCAGGTAGCCTCTAGCAGGGCTGTAGGGGCAAGTGCTGTTACACAAACACATACAAAGCTACCCCAGGTAGCCTCTAGCAGGGCTGTAGGGGCAAGTGCTGTTACACAAACACATACAAAGCTACCTTACGTAGCCTCTCGCAGGGCTGTGGGGTAAGTGCTCTCACACAGATACAAACAAAGCTAACCCAGATAAATTCTAGCAGGGCTGTCGGGGCAGGTGCTGTCAAAACATACATAGACAAAGCTACCCCAGGTAGCCTCTAGCGGGGCTGTAGAGGCAAGTGCTCTCATACACAGACACAGACAAAGCTACCCCAGGTACCCTCTAGCAATGCTGTAGGGGCAAGTGCTGTTACACAAACACAGACAAAGCTACCCCATGTAGCCTCTAGCAATGCTGTAGGGGCAAGTGCTGTTACACAAACACAGACAAAGCTACCTTAGATAGCCTCTCGCAGGGCTGTAGGGGCAAGTGCTGCCACACAGATACAAAAAAGCTAACCCAGATAAATTCTAGCAGGGCTGTAGGGGCAAGTGCTGTCAAAACATACATAGACAAAGCTACCCCAGGTAGCCTCTAGCTGGTTGTCGGGGCAAATGTTGTCACAGCGACACAGACAAAGCTACCCCAGGTAGAATCTTTCTGGTTGTAGGGGCAAGTGCTTTGAGCAATAGCACCTATGAAGGCTACCGTCACTGTGGCTACACACACAGAGGGAGTGGGTGGCCAGCACCACCACGCCCGACCGCCTTTGTCTCTCTCCCAGTTCTAGTGATGTTTACAACACCACCACCACCATCACTCCCCACACACACACACAGTGCGCTAACCACTGCACCATCACTCCCCACTCACACACACAGTGCGCTAACCACTGCACCACCACTCCCCACTCAGACACACAATGCCCTAACCACTGCTCCACCACTCCCCACTCACACAGAGTGCGCTAACCACTGCACCACCACTCCCCACTCACACACAGTGCGCTAACCACTGCACCACCACTCCCCACTCACACACAGTGCGCTAACCACTGCACCACCACTCCCCACACACACACAGTGCGCTAACCACTGCACCACCACTCCCCACTCACACACAGTGCGCTAACCACTGCACCACCACTCCGCACGCACACTCAACGTGCGCTAACCACTGCACCACCGCTCCTCCCACACAAATTATTTCGCGACTAACTGCTGCCCTCTTGTGGTACAAAACTAGAATCTCACTCACCAACTCACCCACTCACCCACCCACCCATTCATCCAGACAAAGCTACCCCACGTAGCCTCTAGCTGGTTGTAGGCGCAAGTGCTGTGCCACGGACACTGACAAAGCTACCCCAGGTAGCCTTGGGCAGGGCTGTAGGGGCAAGTGCTGTTACATAGACACAGACAAAGGTACCCCAGGTAGCCTATAGCGGGGCTGTAGGGGCAAGTGCTCTCATACACAGACACAGACAAATCTACCCAGGTACCCTCTAGCAATGCTGTAGGGGCAAGTGCTGTTACACAAACACAGACAAAGCTACCCCAGGTAGCCTCTAGCAGGGCTATAGGGGCAAGTGCTGTTACACAAACACAGACAAAGCTACCTTAGGTAGCCTCTCGCAGGGCTGTAGGGGCAATTGCTGCCACACAGATACAAAAAAGCTAACCCAGATAAATTCTAGCAGTGCTGTAGGGGCAAGTGCTGTCAACACATACATAGACAAAGCTACCCCAGGTAGCCTCTAGCTGGTTGTCGGGGCAAATGTTGTCACAGAGACACAGACAAAGCTACCCCAGGTAGAATCTTTCTGGTTGTAGGGGCAAGTGCTTTGAGCAATAGCACCTATGAAGGCTACCGTCACTGTGGCTACACACACAGAGGGAGTGGGTGGCCACCACCACCACGCCCGACCGCCTTTGTCTCTCTCCCAGTTCTAGCGATGTTTACAACACCACCACCACCATCACTCCCCACACACACACACACAGTGCGCTAACCACTGCACCATCATTCCCCACTCACACACACAGTGCGCTAACCACTGCACCACCACTCCCCACTCAGACACACAATGCCATAACCACTGCTCCACCACTCCCCACTCACATACAGTGCGCTAACCACTGCACACCGCTCCACACTCACACACAGTGCGCTGACCACTGCACCACCACTCCCCACACACACACACAGTGCGATAACCACTGCACCACCACTCCCCACTCACACACAGTGCGCTAACCACTGCACCACCACTCCCCACTCAAACACAGTGCGCTAACCACTGCACCACCACTCCCCACACACACTCAACGTGCGCTAACCACTGCACCACCACTCCTCCCACACAAATTATTTCGCGACTCAATGCTGCCCTCTTGTGGTACAAAACTAGAATCTCACTCACCAACTCACCCACTCACCCACCCACCCATTCATCCAGACAAAGCTACCCTAGGTAGCCTCTAGCTGGCTGTGGGGGCAAGTGCTGTTCCACAGACACTGACAAACTACCCCAGGTAGCCTTTGGCAGGGCTGTAGGGGCAAGTGTTGTTACATAGACACAGACAAAGCTACCCCAGGTAGCCTCTAGCGCGGCTGTAGAGGCTAGTGCTGTTACACTCAGAGAAAGCTACCCCAGGTAGCCTCTAGCAGGGCTGTAGGGGCAAGTGCTCTTACACAAACACAGACAAAGCTACCCCAGGTAGCCTCTAGCGGTGCTGTAGGGGCAAGTGCTCTCATACACAGACACAGACAAAGCTACCCCAGGTACCCTCTAGCAATGCTGTAGGGGCAAGTGCTGTTACACAAACACAGACAAAGCTACCCCAGGTAGCCTCTAGCAGGGCTATAGGGGCAAGTGCTGTTACACAAACACAGACAAAGCTACCTTAGATAGCCGCTCGCAGGGCTGTAGGGGCAAGTGCTGCCACACAGATACAAAAAAGCTAACCCAGATAAATTCTAGCAGGGCTGTAGGGGCAAGTGCTGTCAAAACATACATAGACAAAGCTACCCCAGGTAGCCTCTAGCTGGTTGTCGGGGCAAATGTTGTCACAGAGACACAGACAAAGCTACCCCAGGTAGACTCTTTCTGGTTGTAGGGGCAAGTGCTTTGAGCAATAGCACCTATGAAGGCTACCGGTACTGTGGCTACACACACAGAGGGAGTGGGTGACCAGCACCACCACGCCCGACCGCCTTTGTCTCTCTCCCAGTTCTAGCGATGTTTACAACACCACCACCACCATCACTCCCCACACACACACACACACAGTGCGCTAACCACTGCACCATCACTCCCCACTCACACAAACAGTGCGCTAACCACTGCACCACCACTCCCCACTCAGACACACAATGCCCTAACCACTGCTCCACCACTCCCCACTCACACACAGTGCGCTAACCACTGCACCACCACTCCCCACTCACACACAGTGCGCTAACCACTGCACCACCACTCCCCACACACACTCAACGTGTGCTAACCACTGCACCACCACTCCCCCCACACAAATTATTTCGCGACTCAATGCTGCCCTCTTGTGGTAAAAATTAGAATCTCACTCACCAACTCAACCCCTCACTCAACCACCCACCCACTCATCCAGACAAAGCTACCCCAGGTAGCCTCTAGCTGGCTGTGGGGGCAAGTGCTGTTACACAGACACTGACAAAGCTACCCCAGGTAGCCTCTAGCAGGGCTGTAGGGGCAAGTGCTGTTACACAAACACATACAAAGCTACCCCAGGTAGCCTCTAGCAGGGCTGTAGGGGCAAGTGCTGTTACACAAACACAGACAAAGCTACCTTAGGTAGCCTCTCGCAGGGCTGTAGGGGCAAGTGCTCTCACACAGATACAAACAAAGCTAACCCAGATAAATTCTAGCAGGGCTGTCGGGGCAAGTGCTGTCAAAACATACATAGACAAAGCTACCCCAGGTAGTCTCTAGCGGGGCTGTAGGGGCAAGTGCTCTCATACACAGACACAGACAAAGCTACCCCAGGTACCCTCTAGCAATGCTGTAGGGGCAAGTGCTATTACACAAACACAGACAAAGCTACCCCAGGTAGCCTCTAGCAGGGCTATAGGAGCAAGTGCTGTTACACAAACACAGACAAAGCTACCTTAGGTAGCCTCTCGCAGGGCTGTAGGGGCAAGTGCTGCCACACAGATACAAAAAAGCTAACCCAGATAAATTCTAGCAGGGCTGTAGGGGCAAGTGCTGTCAAAACATACATAGACAAACCTACCCCAGGTAGCCTCTAGCTGGTTGTCGGGGCAAATGTTGTCACAGAAACACAGACAAAGCTACCCCAGGTAGACTCTTTCTGGTTGTAGGGGCAAGTGCTGTGAGCAATAGCGCCTATGAAGGCTACCGGCACTGTGGCTACACACACAGAGGGAGTGGGTGGCCAGCACCACCACGCCCGACCGCCTTTGTCTCTCTCCCAGTTCTAGCGATGTTTACAACACCACCACCACCATCACTCCCCACACACACACACAGTGCGCTAACCACTGCACCATCACTCCCCACTCACACACACAGTGCGCTAACCACTGCACCACCACTCCCCACTCAGACACACAATGCCCTAACCACTGCTCCACCACTCCCCACTCACACAGAGTGCGCTAACCACTGCACCACCACTCCCCACTCACACACAGTGCGCTAACCACTGCACCACCACTCCCCACTCACACACAGTGCGCTAACCACTGCACCACCACTCCCCACACACTCAACGTGCGCTAACCACTGCACCACCACTCCCCCCACACAAATTTTTTCGTGACTCAATGCTGCCCTCTTGTGGTAAAAAACTAGAATTTCACTCACAAACTCACCCACTCACCCACCCATTCATCCAGACAAAGCTACCCCACGTAGCCTCTAGCTGGTTGTAGGGGCAAGTGCTGTTCCACAGACACTGACAAAGCTACCCCAGGTAGCCTTTGGCAGAGCTGTAGGGGCAAGTGCTGTTACATAGACACAGACAAAGGTACCCCATGGAGCCTCTAGCGGGGCTGTAGGGGCAAGTGCTCTCATACACAGACACAGACACAGCTACCCCAGGTACCCTCTAGCAATGCTATAGGGGCAAGTGCTGTTACACAAACACAGACAAAGCTACCCCAGGTAGCCTCTAGCAGGGCTTTAGGGGCAAGTGCTGTTACACAAGCACAGATAAAGCTACCTTAGGTAGCCTCTCGCAGGGCTGTAGGGGCAATTGCTGCCACACAGATAAAAAAAGCTAACCCAGATAAATTCTAGCAGGGCTGTAGGGGCAAGTGCTGTCAAAACATACATAGACAAAGCTACACCAGGTAGCCTCTAGCTGGTTGTCGGGGCAAATGTTGTCACAGAGACACAGACAAAGCTACCCCAGGTAGACTCTTTCTGGTTGTAGGGGCAAGTGCTTTGAGCAATAGCACCTATGAAGGCTACCGGCACTGTGGCTACACACACAGGGAGTGGGTGGCCAGCACCACAACGCCCGACCGACTTTGTCTCTCTCCCAGTTCTAGCGATGTTTACAACACCACCACCACCATCACTCCCCACACACACACACACACAGTGCACTAACCACTGCACCATCACTCCCCACTCACACACACATTGCCCTAACCACTGCTCCACCACTCCCCACTCACACACAGTGCGCTAACCACTGCACCACCACTCCCCACTCACACACAGTGCGCTAACCACTGCACCACCACTCCCCACACACACTCAACGTGCGCTAACCACTGCACCACCACTCCCCCCACACAAATTATGTCGCGACTCAATGCTGCCCTCTTGTGGTAAAAACTAGAATCTCACTCACCAACTCACCCCCTCACTCAACCACCCACCCACTCATCCAGACAAAGCTACCCCAGGTAGCCTCTAGCTGGCTGTGGGGGCAAGTGCTGTTCCACAGACACTGACAAAGCTACCCCAGGTAGCCTTTGGCAGGGCTGTAGGGGCAAGTGCTTTTACATAGACACAGACAAAGCTACCCCAGGTAGCCTCTAGCGCGGCAGTAGAGGCTAGTGCTGTTACACACAGAGAAAGCTACCCCGGGTAGCCTCTAGCAGGGCTGTAGGGGCAAGTGCTGTTACACAAACACAGAAAAAGCTACCTTAGGTAGCCTCTCGCAGGGCTGTAGGGGCAAGTGCTCTCACACAGATACATACAAAGCTAACCCAGATAAATTCTAGCAGGGCTGACGGGGCAAATGCTGTCAAAACATACATAGACAAAGTTACCCCAGGTAGCCTCTAGCGGGGCTGTAGGGGCAAGTGCTCTCATACACAGACACAGAGAAAGCTACCCCAGGTACCCTTTAGCAATGCTGTAGGGGCAAGTGCTGTTACACAAACACAGACAAAGCTTCCCCAGGTAGACTCTTTCTGGTTGTAGGGGCAAGTGCTTTGAGCAATAGCACCTATGAAGGCTACCGGCACTGTGGCTACACACACAGAGGGAGTGGGTGGCCAGCACCACCACGCCCGACCGCCTTTGTCTCTCTCCCAGTTCTAGCGATGTTTACAACACCACCATCACTCCCCACACACACACACAGTGCGCTAACCACTGTATCATCACTCCCCACTCACACACACAGTGCACTAACCACTGCACCACCACTCCCCACTCAGACACACAATGCGCTAACCACTGCACCACCACTCCCCACTCACACACAGTGCGCTAACCACTGCACCACCACTCCCCACTCAGACACACAATGCCTTAACCACTGCTCCACCACTCCCCACTCACATACAGTGCGCTAACCACTGCACCACCACTCCCCACTCACACAGTGCGCTAACCACTGCACCACCACTCCCCACACACACACAGTGTGCTAACCACTGCACCACCACTCCCCACTCACACACTGCGCTAACCACTGCACCACCACTCCCCACTCACACACAGTGCGCTAACCACTGCACCACCACTCCGCACACACACTCAACGTGCGCTAACCACTGCACCACCGCTCCTCCCACACAAATTATTTCGCGACTCACTGCTGCCCTCTTGTGGTACAAAACTAGAATCTCACTCACCAACTCACCCACTCACCCACCCACCCATTCATCCAGACAAAGCTACCCCACGTAGCCTCTAGCTGGTTGTAGGGGCAAGTGCTGTTCCACAGACACTGACAAAGCTACCCCAGGTAGCCTTTGGCAGGGCTGTAGGGGCAAGTGCTGTTACATAGACACAGACAAAGGTACCCCAGGTAGCCTCTAGCGGGGCTGTAGGGGCAAGTGCTCTCACACAGATACAAACAAAGCTAACCCAGATAAATTCTAGCAGGGCTGTCGGGGCAAGTGCTGTCAAAACATACATAGACAAAGCTACCCCAGGTAGCCTCTAGCGGTGCTGTAGGGGCAAGTGCTCTCATACACAGACACAGACAAATCTACCCTAGGTACCCTCTAGCAATGCTGTAGGGGCAAGTGCTGTTACACAAACACAGACAAAGCTACCTTAGGTAGCCTCTCGCAGGGCTGTAGGGGCAATTGCTGCCACACAGATACAAAAAAGCTAACCCAGATAAATACTAGCAGTGCTGTAGGGGCAAGTGCTGTCAAAACATACATAGACAAAGCTACCCCAGGTAGCCTCTAGCTGGTTGTCGGGGCAAATGTTGTCACAGAGACACAGACAAAGCTACCCCAGGTAGAATCTTTCTGGTTGTAGGGACAAGTGCTTTGAGCAATAGCACCTATGAAGGCTACCGTCACAGTGACTACACACACAGAGGGAGTGGGTGGCCACCACCACCACGCCCGACCGCCTTTGTCTCTCTCCCAGTTCTAGCGATGTTTACAACACCACCACCACCATCACTCCCCACACACACACACACAGTGCGCTAACCACTGCACCATCATTCCCCACTCACACACACAGTGCGCTAACCACTGCACCACCACTCCCCACTCAGACACACAATGCCCTAACCACTGCTCCACCACTCCCCACTCACATACAGTGCGCTAACCACTGCACCACCACTCCCCACTCACACACAGTGCGCTAACCACTGCACCACCACTCCCCACACACACACAGTGCGCTAACCACTGCACCACCACTCCCCACTCACACACAGTGCGCTAACCACTGCACCACCACTCCCCACTCACACACAGTGCGCTAACCACTGCACCACCACTCCGCACACACACTCAACGTGCGCTAACCACTGCACCACCGCTCCTCCCACACAAATTATTTCGCGACTCACTGCTGCCCTCTTGTGGTACAAAACTAGAATCTCACTCACCAACTCACCCACTCACCCACCCACCCATTCATCCAGACAAAGCTACCCCACGTAGCCTCTAGCTGGTTGTAGGGGCAAGTGCTGTTCCACAGACACTGACAAAGCTACCCCAGGTAGCCTTTGGCAGGGCTGTAGGGGCAAGTGCTGTTACATAGACACAGACAAAGGTACCCCAGGTAGCCTCTAGCGGGGCTGTAGGGGCAAGTGCTCTCACACAGATACAAACAAAGCTAACCCAGATAAATTCTAGCAGGGCTGTCGGGGCAAGTGCTGTCAAAACATACATAGACAAAGCTACCCCAGGTAGCCTCTAGCGGGGCTGTAGGGGCAAGTGCTCTCATACACAGACACAGACAAAGCTACCCCAGGTACCCTCTAGCAATGCTGTAGGGGCAAGTGCTGTTACACAAACACAGACAAAGCTACCCCAGGTAGCCTCTATGAGGGCTAAAAGGGGCAAGTGCTGTTACACAAACACAGACAAAACTACCTTGGGTAGCCTCTCGCAGGGCTGTAGGGGCAATTGCTGCCACACAGATACAAAAAAGCTAACCCAGATAAATTCTAGCAGTGCTGTAGGGGCAAGTGCTGTCAAAACATACATAGACAAAGCTACCCCAGGTAGCCTCTAGCTGGTTGTAGGGGCAAGTGCTTTGAGCAATAGCACCTATGAAGGCTACCGTCACTGTGGCTACACACACAGAGGGAGTGGGTGGCCAGCACCACCACGCCCGACCGCCTTTGTCTCTCTCCCAGTTCTAGTGATGTTTACAACACCACCACCACCATCACTCCCCACACACACACACACAGTGCGCTAACCACTGCACCATCACTCCCCACTCACACACACAGTGCGCTAACCACTGCACCACCACTCCCCACTCAGACACACAATGCCCTAACCACTGCTCCACCACTCCCCACTCACACAGAGTGCGCTAACCACTGCACGAACCACTTCCCACTCACACACAGTGCGCTAACCACTGCACCACCACTCCCCACACACACTCAACGTGCGCTAACCACTGCACCACCACTCCCACCACACAAATTATTTCGCGACTCAATGCTGCCCTCTTGTGGTAAAAAACTAGAATCTCACTCACCAACTCACCCACTCACCCACCCACCCATTCATCCAGACAAAGCTACCCCACGTAGCCTCTAGCTGGTTGTAGGGGCAAGTGCTGTTCCACAGACACTGACAAAGCTACCCCAGGTAGCCTTTGGCAGGGCTGTAGGGGCAAGTGCTGTGAGCAATAGCACCTATGAAGGCTACCGGCACTGTGGCTACACACACAGAGGGAGTGGGTGGCCAGCACCACCACGCCCGACCGCCTTTGTCTCTCTCCCAGTTCGAGCGATGTTTACAACACCACCATCACTCCCCACACACACACACAGTGCGCTAACCACTGCACCATCACTCCCCACTCACACACACAGTGCGCTAACCACTGCACCACCACTCCCCACTCAGACACACAATGCCCTAACCACTGCTCCACCACTCCCCACTCACACAGAGTGCGCTAACCACTGCACCACCACTCCCCACTCACACACAGTGCGCTAACCACTGCACCACCACTCCCCACTCACACACAGTGCGCTAACCACTGCACCACCACTCCGCACACACACTCAACGTGCGCTAACCACTGCACCACCGCTCCTCCCACACAAATTATTTCGCGACTCACTGCTGCCCTCTTGTGGTACAAAACTAGAATCTCACTCACCAACTCACCCACTCACCCACCCACCCATTCATCCAGACAAAGCTACCCCACGTAGCCTCTAGCTGGTTGTAGGGGCAAGTGCTGTTCCACAGACACTGACAAAGCTACCCCAGGTAGCCTTTGGCAGGGCTGTAGGGGCAAGTGCTGTTACATAGACACAGACAAAGGTACCCCAGGTAGCCTCTAGCGGGGCTGTAGGTGCAAGAGCTCTCATACAGATACAAACAAAGCTAACCCAGATAAATTCTAGCAGGGCTGTCGGGCAGGTGCTGTCAAAACATACATAGACAAAGCTACCCCAGGTAGCCTCTAGCCGGGCTGTAGGGGCAAGTGCTCTCATACACAGACACAGACAAAGCTACCCCAGGTACCCTCTAGCAATGCTGTAGGGGCAAGTGCTGTTACACAAACACAGACAAAGCTACCCCAGGTAGCCTCTATGAGGGCTAAAAGGGGCAAGTGCTTTTACACAAACACAGACAAAACTACCTTGGGTAGCCTCTCGCAGGGCTGTAGGGGCAATTGCTGCCACACAGATACAAAAAAGCTAACCCAGATAAATTCTAGCAGTGCTGTAGGGGCAAGTGCTGTCAAAACATACATAGACAAAGCTACCCCAGGTAGCCTCTAGCTGGTTGTCGGGGCAAATGTTGTCACAGCGACACAGACAAAGCTACCCCAGGTAGAATCTTTCTGGTTGTAGGGGCAAGTGCTTTGAGCAATAGCACCTATGAAGGCTACCGTCACTGTGGCTACACACACAGAGGGAGTGGGTGGCCAGCACCACCACGCCCGACCGCCTTTGTCTCTCTCCCTGTTCTAGCGATGTTTACAACACCACCACCACCATCACTCCCCACACACACACACACACAGTGCGCTAACCACTGCACCATCACTCCCCACTCACACACACAGTGCGCTAACTACTGCACCACCACTCCCCACTCAGACACACAATGCCCTAACCACTGCTCCACCACTCCCCACTCACACAGAGTGCGCTAACCACTGCACCACCACTCCCCACTCACACACAGTGCGCTAACCACTGCACGAACCACTTCCCACTCACACACAGTGCGCTAACCACTGCACCACCACTCCCCACACACACTCAACGTGCGCTAACCACTGCACCACCACTCCCCCCACACAAATTATTTCGCGACTCAATGCTGCCCTCTTGTGGTAAAAAACTAGAATCTCACTCACCAACTCACCCACTCACCCACCCACCCATTCATCCAGACAAAGCTACCCCACGTAGCCTCTAGCTGGTTGTAGGGGCAAGTGCTGTTCCACAGACACTGACAAAGCTACCCCAGGTAGCCTTTGGCAGGGCTGTAGGGGCAAGTGCTGTGAGCAATAGCACCTATGAAGGCTACCGGCACTGTGGCTACACACACAGAGGGAGTGGGTGGCCAGCACCACCACGCCCGACCGCCTTTGTCTCTCTCCCAGTTCTAGCGATGTTTACAACACCACCACCATCACTCCCCACACACACACACAGTGCGCTAACCACTGCACCATCACTCCCCACTCACACACACAGTGCGCTAACCACTGCACCACCACTCCCCACTCAGACACACAATGCCCTAACCACTGCTCCACCACTCCCCACTCACACAGAGTGCGATAACCACTGCACCACCACTCCCCACTCACACACAGTGCGCTAACCACTGCACCACCACTCCCCACTCACACACAGTGCGCTAACCACTGCACCACCACTCCGCACACACACTCAACGTGCGCTAACCACTGCACCACCGCTCCTCCCACACAAATTATTTCGCGACTCACTGCTGCCCTCTTGTGGTACAAAACTAGAATCTCACTCACCAACTCACCCACTCACCCACCCACCCATTCATCCAGACAAAGCTACCCCACGTAGCCTCTAGCTGGTTGTAGGGGCAAGTGCTGTTCCACAGACACTGACAAAGCTACCCCAGGTAGCCTTTGGCAGGGCTGTAGGGGCAAATGCTGTTACATAGACACAGACAAAGGTACCCCAGGTAGCCTCTAGCGGGGCTGTAGGGGCAAGTGCTCTCACACAGATACAAACAAAGCTAACCCAGATAAATTCTAGCAGGGCTGTCGGGGCAGGTGCTGTCAAAACATACATAGACAAAGCTACCACAGGTAGCCTCTAGCGGGGCTGTAGGGGCAAGTGCTCTCATACACAGACACAGACAAAGCTACCCCAGGTACCCTCTAGCAATGCTGTAGGGGCAAGTGCTGTTACACAAACACAGACAAAGCTACCCCAGGTAGCCTCTATGAGGGCTAAAAGGGGCAAGTGCTGTTACACAAACACAGACAAAACTACCTTGGGTAGCCTCTCGCAGGGCTGTAGGGGCAATTGCTGCCACACAGATACAAAAAAGCTAACCCAGATAAATTCTAGCAGTGCTGTAGGGGCAAGTGCTGTCAAAACATACATAGACAAAGCTACCCCAGGTAGCCTCTAGCTGGTTGTCGGGGCAAATGTTGTCACAGCGACACAGACAAAGCTACCCCAGGTAGAATCTTTCTGGTTGTAGGGGCAAGTGCTTTGAGCAATAGCACCTATGAAGGCTGCCGTCACTGTGGCTACACACACAGAGGGAGTGGGTGGCCAGCACCACCACGCCCGACCGCCTTTGTCTCTCTCCCTGTTCTAGCGATGTTTACAACACCACCACCACCATCACTCCCCACACACACACACAGTGCGTTAACCACTGCACCATCACTCCCTACTCACACACACAGTGCGCTAACCACTGCACCACCACTCCCCACTCAGACACACAATGCCCTAACCACTGCTCCACCACTCCCCACTCACACAGAGTGCGCTAACCACTGCACGAACCACTTCCCACTCACACACAGTGCGCTAACCACTGCACCACCACTCCCCACACACACTCAACGTGCGCTAACCACTGCACCACCACTCCCCCCACACAAATTATTTCGCGACTCAATGCTGCCCTCTTGTGGTAAAAAACTAGAATCTCACTCACCAACTCACCCACTCACCCACCCACCCATTCATCCAGACAAAGCTACCCCACGTAGCCTCTAGCTGGTTGTAGGGGCAAGTGCTGTTCCACAGACACTGACAAAGCTACCCCAGGTAGCCTTTGGCAGGGCTGTAGGGGCAAGTGCTGTGAGCAATAGCACCTATGAAGGCTACCGGCACTGTGGCTACACACACAGAGGGAGTGGGTGGCCAGCACCACCACGCCCGACCGCCTTTGTCTCTCTCCCAGTTCTAGCGATGTTTACAACACCACCACCACCATCACTCCCCACACACACACACAGTGCGCTAACCACTGCACCATCACTCCCCACTCACACACACAGTACGCTAACCACTGCACCACCACTCCCCACTCAGACACACAATGCCCTAACCACTGCTCCACCACTCCCCACTCACACAGAGTGCGATAACCACTGCACCACCACTCCCCACTCACACACAGTGCGCTAACCACTGCACCACCACTCCCCACTCACACACAGTGCGCTAACCACTGCACCACCACTCCGCACACACACTCAACGTGCGCTAACCACTGACCACCGCTCCTCCCACACAAATTATTTCGCGAATCACTGCTGCCCTCTTGTGGTACAAAACTAGAATCTCACTCACCAACTCACCCACTCACCCACCCACCCATTCATCCAGACAAAGCTACCCCACGTAGCCTCTAGCTGGTTGTAGGGGCAAGTGCTGTTCCACAGACACTGACAAATCTACCCCAGGTAGCCTTTGGCAGGGCTGTAGGGGCAAGTGCTGTTACATAGACACAGACAAAGGTACCCCAGGTAGCCTCTAGCGGGGCTGTAGGGGCAATTGCTCTCACACAGATACAAACAAAGCTAACCCAGATAAATTCTAGCAGGGCTGTCGGGGCAGGTGCTGTCAAAACATACATAGACAAAGCTACCCCAGGTAGCCTCTAGCGGGGCTGTAGGGGCAAGTGCTCTCATACACAGACACAGACAAAGCTACCCCAGGTACCCTCTAGCAATGCTGTAGGGGCAAGTGCTGTTACACAAACACAGACAAAGCTACCCCAGGTAGCCTCTATGAGGGCTAAAAGGGGCAAGTGCTGTTACACAAACACAGTTAAAACTACCTTGGGTAGCCTCTCGCAGGGCTGTAGGTGCAATTGCTGCCACACAGATACAAAAAAGCTAACCCAGATAAATTCTAGCAGTGCTGTAGGGGCAAGTGCTGTCAAAACATACATAGACAAAGCTACCCCAGGTAGCCTCTAGCTGGTTGTCGGGGCAAATGTTGTCACAGCGACACAGACAAAGCTACCCCAGGTAGAATCTTTCTGGTTGTAGGGGCAAGTGCTTTGAGCAATAGCACCTATGAAGGCTACCGTCACTGTGGCTACACACACAGAGGGAGTGGGTGGCCAGCACCACCACGCCCGACCGCCTTTGTCTCTCTCCCAGTTCTAGTGATGTTTACAACACCACCACCACCATCACTCCCCACACACACACACACACAGTGCGCTAACCACTGCACCATCACTCCCCACTCACACACACAGTGCGCTAACCACTGCACCACCACTCCCCACTCAGACACACAATGCCCTAACCACTGCTCCACCACTCCCCACTCACACAGAGTGCGCTAACCACTGCACCACCACTCCCCACTCACACACAGTGCGCTAACCACTGCACGAACCACTTCCCACTCACACACAGTGCGCTAACCACTGCACCACCACTCCCCACACACACTCAACGTGCGCTAACCACTGCACCACCACTCCCCGCACACAAATTATTTCGCGACTCAATGCTGCCCTCTTGTGGTAAAAAACTAGAATCTCACTCACCAACTCACCCACTCACCCACCCACCCATTCATCCAGACAAAGCTACCCCACGTAGCCTCTAGCTGGTTGTAGGGGCAAGTGCTGTTCCACAGACACTGACAAAGCTACCCCAGGTAGCCTTTGGCAGGGCTGTAGGGGCAAGTGCTGTTACATAGACACAGACAAAGGTACCCCAGGTAGCCTCTAGCGGGGCTGTAGGTGCAAGTGCTCTCACACAGATACAAACAAAGCTAACCCAGATAAATTCTAGCAGGGCTGTCGGGGCAGGTGCTGTCAAAACATACATAGACAAAGCTACCCCAGGTAGCCTCTAGCGGGGCTGTAGGGGCAAGTGCTCTCATACACAGACACAGACAAAGCTACCCCAGGTACCCTCTAGCAATGCTGTAGGGGCAAGTGCTGTTACACAAACACAGACAAAGCTACCCCAGGTAGCCTCTATGAGGGCTAAAAGGGGCAAGTGCTGTTACACAAACACAGACAAAACTACCTTGGGTAGCCTCTCGCAGGGCTGTAGGGGCAATTGCTGCCACACAGATACAAAAAAGCTAACCCAGATAAATTCTAGCAGTGCTGTAGGGGCAAGTGCTGTCAAAACATACATAGACAAAGCTACCCCAGGTAGCCTCTAGCTGGTTGTCGGGGCAAATGTTGTCACAGCGACACAGACAAAGCTACCCCAGGTAGAATCTTTCTGGTTGTAGGGGCAAGTGCTTTGAGCAATAGCACCTATGAAGGCTACCGTCACTGTGGCTACACACACAGAGGGAGTGGGTGGCCAGCACCACCACGCCCGACCGCCTTTG
The DNA here is from genome assembly GCF_048934315.1 of Petromyzon marinus. NCBI lineage: Eukaryota > Metazoa > Chordata > Hyperoartia > Petromyzontiformes > Petromyzontidae > Petromyzon > Petromyzon marinus. The sequence continues at coordinate 18,956 of NW_027422882.1, read as the reverse complement.
TCTCTCTCCCTGTTCTAGCGATGTTTACAACACCACCACCATCACTCCCCACACACACACACACACAGTGCGCTAACCACTGCACCATCACTCCCCACTCACACACACAGTGCGCTAACCACTGCACCACCACTCCCCACTCAGACACACAATGCCCTAACCACTGCTCCACCACTCCCCACTCACACAGAGTGCGCTAACCACTGCACCACCACTCCCCAGCAGTCCCGGGCGGTCCAGGCGGTCCCGGGCGGTCCCGGGCGGTCCCGGGCGGTCCCGGGTGGTCTCGGGCGGTCCCGGGCGGTCCCGGGCGGTCCCGGGCGGTCCCGGGCGGTCCGGGGCGGTCCCGGGCGGTCCGGGGCGATCCCGGGCAGTCCGGGGCGGTCCCGGGCGGTCCCGGGCGGTCCCAGGCGGTCCCAGGCGGTCCGGGGCGGTCCGGGGTGGTCCGGGGCGGTCCCGGGCGGTCCCGGGTGGTCCGGGGCGGTCCCGGGCGGTCCGGGGCGGTCCCGGGCGGTCCCAGGCGGTCCCGGGCGGTTCTGGGCGGTCCCGGGCAGTCGCGGGCGGTCCCGGGCGGTCCCGGGCGGTCTGGGGCGGTCCCGGGCGGTCCCGGGCGGTCCCGGGCGGTCCCGCGCGGTCCCGGGCGGTCCCAGGCGGTCCCGGGCGGTCTCGGGCGGTCCCGGGCGGTCCCGGGCAGTCCCGGGCGTTCCAGGGCGGTCCCGGGCGGTCCAGGGCAGTCCTGGGCGGTCCCGGGCGGTCCCGGGCGGTCCCGGGCGGTCCGAGGCGGTCCCGGGCGGTCCCGGGTGGTCCGGGGCGGTCCCGGGCGGTCCGGGGCGGTCCGGGGCGGTCCGGGGCGGTCCCGTGCGGTCCCGGGCGGTCCCGGGCGGTCCCGGGCGGTCCAGGGCGGTCCCGGGCGGTCCAGGGCGGTCCCGGGCGGTCCTGGGCGGTCCCGGGCGGTCCCGGGCGGTCCGAGGCGGTCCCGGGCGGTCCCGGGCGGTCTGGAGCGGTCCAGGGCGGTCCTGGGCGGTCTCGGGCGGTCCCGGGCGGTTCCGGGCGGTCCCGGGCGGTCCGGGGCGGTCCCGGGCGGTCCCGGGCAGTGCCGGGTGGTCCCGGTCGGTCCCGAGCGGTCTGGGGCGGTCCCGGGCGGTCCCGGGCGGTCCCGGGCAGTCCCGGGCGGTCCCGGGCGGTCCCGGGCGGTCCCGGGCGGTCCGAGGCAGTCCCGGGCGGTCCGGGGCGGTCCCGGGCGGTCCGGGCGGTCCCGGGCGGTCCCGGGCGGTCCCGGGCGGTCCAGGGCGGTCCTGGGCGGTCCCGGGCGGTCCCGGGCGGTCCCGGGCGGTCCGAGGCGGTCCCGGGCGGTCCCGGGTGGTCCGGGGCGGTCCCGGGGCCTCTCGCAGGGCTGTAGGGGCAATTGCTGCCACACAGATACAAAAAAGCTAACCCAGATAAATTCTAGCAGTGCTGTAGGGGCAAGTGCTGTCAAAACATACATAGACAAAGTTACCCCAGGTAGCCTCTAGCGGGGCTGTAGGGGCAAGTGCTCTCATACACAGACACAGACAAAGCTACCCCAGGTACCCTCTAGCAATGCTGTAGGGGCAAGTGCTGTTACACAAACACAGACAAAGCTACCTTAGGTAGCCTCTCGCAGGGCTGTAGGGGCAATTGCTGCCACACAGATACAAAAAAACTAACCCAGATAAATTCTAGCAGTGCTGTAGGGGCAAGTGCTGTCAAAACATACATAGACAAAGCTACCCCAGGTAGCCTCTAGCTGGTTGTCGGGGCAAATGTTGTCACAGCGACACAGACAAAGCTACCCCAGGTAGAATCTTTCTGGTTGTAGGGGCAAGTGCTTTGAGCAATAGCACCTATGAAGGCTACCGTCACTGTGGCTACACACACAGAGGGAGTGGGTGGCCAGCACCACCACGCCCGACCGCCTTTGTCTCTCTCCCTGTTCTAGCGATGTTTACAACACCACCACCACCATCACTCCCCACACACACACACACACAGTGCGCTAACCACTGCACCATCACTCCCCACTCACACACACAGTGCGCTAACCACTGCACCACCACTCCCCACTCAGACACACAATGCCCTAACCACTGCTCCACCACTCCCCACTCACACAGAGTGCGCTAACCACTGCACCACCACTCCCCAGCAGTCCCGGGCGGTCCAGGCGGTCCCGGGCGGTCCCGGGCGGTCCCGGGCGGTCCCGGGCGGTCCCGGGTGGTCCCGGGCGGTCCCGGGTGGTCCCGGGCGGTCCCGGGCGGTCCCGGGCGGTCCTGGGCGGTCCCGGGCTGTCCCGGGCGGTCCGGGGCGGTCCGGGGCGGTCCCGGGCGGTCCCGGGCGGTCCCGGGCGGTCCGGGGCGGTCCCGGGCGGTCCGGGGCGATCCCGGGCAGTCCGGGGCGGTCCCGGGCGGTCCCGGGCGGTCCCAGGCGGTCCCAGGCGGTCCGGGGCGGTCCGGGGCGGTCCGGGGCGGTCCCGGGCGGTCCCGGGCGGTCCGGGGCGGTCCCGGGCGGTCCGGGGCGGTCCCGGGCGGTCCCAGGCGGTCCCGGGCGGTTCTGGGCGGTCCCGGGCAGTCGCGGGCGGTCCCGGGCGGTCCCGGGCGGTCTGGGGCGGTCCCGGGCGGTCCCGGGCGGTCCCGGGCGGTCCCGCGCGGTCCCGGGCGGTCCCAGGCGGTCCCGGGCGGTCTCGGGCGGTCCCGGGCGGTCCCGGGCAGTCCCGGGCGTTCCAGGGTGGTCCCGGGCGGTCCAGGGCAGTCCTGGGCGGTCCCGGGCGGTCCCGGGCGGTCCCGGGCGGTCCGAGGCGGTCCCGGGCGGTCCCGGGTGGTCCGGGGCGGTCCCGGGCGGTCCGGGGCGGTCCGGGGCGGTCCCGTGCGGTCCCGGGCGGTCCCGGGCGGTCCCGGGCAGTCCAGGGCGGTCCCGGGCGGTCCAGGGCGGTCCCGGGCGGTCCTGGGCGGTCCCGGGCGGTCCCGGGCGGTCCGAGGCGGTCCCGGGCGGTCCCGGGCGGTCTGGAGCGGTCCAGGGCGGTCCTGGGCGGTCTCGGGCGGTCCCGGGCGGTCCCGGGCGGTCCCGGGCGGTCCGGGTCGGTCCCGGGCGGTCCCGGGCGGTGCCGGGTGGTCCCGGTCGGTCCCGAGCGGTCTGGGGCGGTCCCGGGCGGTCCCGGGCGGTCCCGGGCGGTCTCGGGCGGTCCTGGGCGGTCCCGGGCGGTCCCGGGCGGTCCGAGGCAGTCCCGGGCGGTCCGGGGCGGTCCCGGGCGGTCCGGGCGGTCCCGGGCGGTCCCGGGCGGTCCCGGGCGGTCCGGGGCAGTCCCGGGCGGTCCGGGGCGATCCCGGGCAGTCCGGGGCGGTCTCGGGCGGTCCCGGGCGGTCCCAGGCGGTCCCAGGCGGTCCGGGGCGGTCCGGGGCGGTCCGGGGCGGTCCCGGGCGGTCCCGGGCGGTCCGAGGCGGTCCCGGGCGGTCCCGGGTGGTCCGGGGCGGTCCCGGGCGGTCCGGGGCGGTCCGGGGCGGTCCCGTGCGGTCCCGGGCGGTCCCGGGCGGTCCGGGGCGGTCCTGGGCGTTCCCGGGCGGTCTGGGGCGGTCCCGGGCGGTCCCGGGCGGTCCTGGGCGGTCCCGGGCGGTCCCGGGCGGTCCCGGGCGGTCCCAGGCGGTCCCGGGCGGTCCCGGGCGGTCCCGGGCAATCCGGGGTGGTACCGGTCGGTCCCGGGCGGTCCGGGGCGGTCCCGGGCGGTCCCGGGCAGTCCGGGGCGGTCCCGGGCAGTCTGGGGCGGTCCCGGGCGGTCCGCGGCGGTCCCGGGCGGTCCGGGGTGGTCCCGGGCGGTCCGGGGCTGTCCCGGGCAGTCCGGGGCGGTCCCGGGCGGTCCCGTGTGGTCTTGGGCGGTCCCAGACGGTCCGGACGGTCCCGGGCGGTCCCGGGCGGTCTCGGGCGGTCCCGGGCGGTCCCGGGCGGTCCGGGGCGGTCCCGGGCGGTCCAGGGCGGTCCCGGGCAGTCTGGGGCGGTCCCGGGCGGTCCCGGCCGGTGCCGGGCGGTCCCGGTCGGTCCCGGGCGGTCCCGGGCGGTCCCGGGCGGTCCGGGGCGGTCCCGGGCGGTCCCGGGCGGTCCCGGGCGGTCCCGGGCGGTCCCGGGTGGTCCCGGGCGTTCCGAGGCAGTCCCGGGCGGTCCGGGGCGGTCCCGGGCGGTCCGGGCGGTCCCGGGCGGTCCCGGGCGGTCCCGGGCGGTCCCGGGTGGTCCCGGGCGGTCCCGGGCGGTCCCGGGCGGTCCGGGGCGGTCCCGGGCCGTCCCTGGCGGTCCTGGGCGGTCCAGGGCAGTCCCGGGCGGTCCTGGGCGGTCCCGGGCTGTCCCGGGCGGTCCGGGGCGGTCCGGGGCGGTCCGGGGCGGTCCCGGGCGGTCCCGGGCGGTCCGGGGCGGTCCCGGGCGGTCCGGGGCGGTCCCGGGCGGTCCGGGGCGGTCCCGGGCGGTCCCGGGCGGTCCCGGGCGGTCCCAGGCGGTCCGGGGCGGTCCGGGGCGGTCCGGGGCGGTCCCGGGTGGTCCCGGGCGGTCCGGGGCGGTCCCGGGCAGTCCGGGGCCGTCCCGGGCGGTCCGGGGCGGTCCCGGGCGGTCCTGGGCGGTCCCGGGCGGTCCCAGGCGGTCCCGGGCGGTCCCGGGCGGTCTCGGGCGGTCCCGGGCGGTCCCGGGCGGTCCCGGGCGGTCTCGGGCGGTCCCGGGCGGTCCCGGGCGGTCCCGGGCGGTCCCGGGCGGTCCAGGGCGGTCCCGGGCGGTCTCGGGCGGTCCCGGGCGGTCCCGGGCGGTCCCGGGCGGTCCCGGGCGGTCCCGGGCGGTCCCGGGCAATCCGGGGCGGTCCCGGGCAATCCGGGGCGGTCCCGGGCGGTCCGGGGCGGTCCCGGGCGGTCCCGGGCGGTCCGGGGGGCGGTCCCGGGCGACGGCCCGGGCGACGGCCCGGGGGACGGCCCGGGGGACGGCCCGGGGGACGGCCCGGGGGACGGCCCGGGGGACGGCCCGGGGGACGGCCCGGGGGACGGCCCGGGGGACGGCCCGGGGGACGGCCCGGGGGACGGCCCGGGGGACGGCCCGGGGGACGGCCCGGGGGACGGCCCGGGGGACGGCCCGGGGGACGGCCCGGGGGACGGCCCGGGGGACGGCCCGGGGGACGGCCCGGGGGACGGCCCGGGGGACGGCCCGGGGGACGTAGGGCTGTAGGGGCAAGTGCTCTCATACACAGACACAGACAAAGCTACCCCAGGTACCCTCTAGCAATGCTGTAGGGGCAAGTGCTGTTACACAAACACAGACAAAGCTACCCCAGGTAGCCTCTATGAGGGCTAAAAGGGGCAAGTGCTGTTACACAAACACAGACAAAGCTACCTTAGGTAGCCTCTCGCAGGGCTGTAGGGGCAATTGCTGCCACACAGATACAAAAAAGCTAACCCAGATAAATTCTAGCAGTGCTGTAGGGGCAAGTGCTGTCAAAACATACATAGACAAAGCTACCCCAGGTAGCCTCTAGCTGGTTGTCGGGGCAAATGTTGTCACAGAGACACAGACAAAGCTACCCCAGGTAGAATCTTTCTGGCTGTAGGGACAAGTGCTTTGAGCAATAGCACCTATGAAGGCTACCGTCACAGTGGCTACACACACAGAGGGAGTGGGTGGCCACCACCACCACGCCCGACGGCCTTTGTCTCTCTCCCAGTTCTAGCGATGTTTACAACACCACCACCACCATCACTCCCCACACACACACAGTGCGCTAACCACTGCACCATCATTCCCCACTCACACACACAGTGCGCTAACCACTGCACCACCACTCCCCACTCAGACACACAATGCCCTAACCACTGCTCCACCACTCCCCACTCACATACAGTGCGCTAACCACTGCACCACCACTCCCCACTCACACACAGTGCGCTAACCACTGCACCACCACTCCCCACACACACACAGTGCGCTAACCACTGCACCACCACTCCCCACTCACACACAGTGCGCTAACCACTGCACCACCACTCCCCACTCACACACAGTGCGCTAACCACTGCACCACCACTCCGCACACACACTCAACGTGCGCTAACCACTGCACCACCGCTCCTCCCACACAAATTATTTCGCGACTCACTGCTGCCCTCTTGTGGTACAAAACTAGAATCTCACTCACCAACTCACCCACTCACCCACCCACCCATTCATCCAGACAAAGCTACCCCACGTAGCCTCTAGCTGGTTGTAGGGGCAAGTGCTGTTCCACAGACACTGACAAAGCTACCCCAGGTAGCCTTTTGCAGGGCTGTAGGGGCAAGTGCTGTTACATAGACACAGACAAAGGTACCCCAGGTAGCCTCTAGCGGGGCTGTAGGGGCAAGTGCTCTCACACAGATACAAACAAAGCTAACCCAGATAAATTCTAGCAGGGCTGTCGGGGCAAGTGCTGTCAAAACATACATAGACAAAGCTACCCCAGGTAGCCTCTAGCGGGGCTGTAGGGGCAAGTGCTCTCATACACAGACACAGACAAAGCTACCCCAGGTACCCTCTAGCAATGCTGTAGGGGCAAGTGCTGTTACACAAACACAGACAAAGCTACACCAGGTAGCCTCTAGCAGGGCTATAGGGGCAAGTGCTGTTACACAAACACAGACAAAGCTACCTTAGGTAGCCTCTCGCAGGGCTGTAGGGGCAATTGCTGCCACACAGATACAAAAAAGCTAACCCAGATAAATTCTAGCAGTGCTGTAGGGGCAAGTGCTGTCAAAACATACATAGACAAAGCTACCCCAGGTAGCCTCTAGCTGGTTGTCGGGGCAAATGTTGTCACAGAGACACAGACAAAGCTACCCCAGGTAGAATCTTTCTGGCTGTAGGGACAAGTGCTTTGAGCAATAGCACCTATGAAGGCTACCGTCACAGTGGCTACACACACAGAGGGAGTGGGTGGCCACCACCACCACGCCCGACGGCCTTTGTCTCTCTCCCAGTTCTAGCGATGTTTACAACACCACCACCACCATCACTCCCCACACACACACAGTGCGCTAACCACTGCACCATCATTCCCCACTCACACACACAGTGCGCTAACCACTGCACCACCACTCCCCACTCAGACACACAATGCCCTAACCACTGCTCCACCACTCCCCACTCACATACAGTGCGCTAACCACTGCACCACCACTCCCCACTCACACACAGTGCGCTAACCACTGCACCACCACTCCCCACACACACACAGTGCGCTAACCACTGCACCACCACTCCCCACTCACACACAGTGCGCTAACCACTGCACCACCACTCCCCACTCACACACAGTGCGCTAACCACTGCACCACCACTCCGCACACACACTCAACGTGCGCTAACCACTGCACCACCGCTCCTCCCACACAAATTATTTCGCGACTCACTGCTGCCCTCTTGTGGTACAAAACTAGAATCTCACTCACCAACTCACCCACTCACCCACCCACCCATTCATCCAGACAAAGCTACCCCACGTAGCCTCTAGCTGGTTGTAGGGGCAAGTGCTGTTCCACAGACACTGACAAAGCTACCCCAGGTAGCCTTTGGCAGGGCTGTAGGGGCAAGTGCTGTTACATAGACACAGACAAAGGTACCCCAGGTAGCCTCTAGCGGGGCTGTAGGGGCAAGTGCTCTCACACAGATACAAACAAAGCTAACCCAGATAAATTCTAGCAGGGCTGTCGGGGCAAGTGCTGTCAAAACATACATAGACAAAGCTACCCCAGGTAGCCTCTAGCGGGGCTGTAGGGGCAAGTGCTCTCATACACAGACACAGACAAAGCTACCCCAGGTACCCTCTAGCAATGCTGTAGGGGCAAGTGCTGTTACACAAACACAGACAAAGCTACCCCAGGTAGCCTCTATGAGGGCTAAAAGGGGCAAGTGCTGTTACACAAACACAGACAAAACTACCTTGGGTAGCCTCTCGCAGGGCTGTAGGGGCAATTGCTGCCACACAGATACAAAAAAGCTAACCCAGATAAATTCTAGCAGTGCTGTAGGGGCAAGTGCTGTCAAAACATACATAGACAAAGCTACCCCAGGTAGCCTCTAGCTGGTTGTAGGGGCAAGTGCTTTGAGCAATAGCACCTATGAAGGCTACCGTCACTGTGGCTACACACACAGAGGGAGTGGGTGGCCAGCACCACCACGCCCGACCGCCTTTGTCTCTCTCCCAGTTCTAGTGATGTTTACAACACCACCACCACCATCACTCCCCACACACACACACACACAGTGCGCTAACCACTGCACCATCACTCCCCACTCACACACACAGTGCGCTAACCACTGCACCACCACTCCCCACTCAGACACAAAATGCCCTAACCACTGCTCCACCACTCCCCACTCACACAGAGTGCGCTAACCACTGCACCACCACTCCCCACTCACACACAGTGCGCTAACCACTGCACCACCACTCCCCACTCACACACAGTGCGCTAACCACTGCACCACCACTCCCCACACACACTCAACGTGCGCTAACCACTGCACCACCACTCCCCCACACAAATTATTTCGAGACTAGAATCTCACTCACCAACTCTCCCACTCACCCACCCACCCATTCATCCAGACAAAGCTACCCCACGTAGCCTCTAGCTGGTTGTAGGGGCAAGTGCTGTTCCACAGACACTGACAAAGCTACCCCAGGTAGCCTTTGGCAGGGCTGTAGGGGCAAGTGCTGTTACATAGACACAGACAAAGGTACCCCAGGTAGCCTCTAGCGGGGCTGTAGGGGCAAGTGCTCTCACACAGATACAAACAAAGCTAACCCAGATAAATTCTAGCAGGGCTGTCGGGGCAAGTGCTGTCAAAACATACATAGACAAAGCTACCCCAGGTAGCCTCTAGCGGGGCTGTAGGGGCAAGTGCTCTCATACACAGACACAGACAAAGCTACCCCAGGTACCCTCTAGCAATGCTGTAGGGGCAAGTGCTGTTACACAAACACAGACAAAGCTACCCCAGGTAGCCTCTAGCAGGGCTTTAGGGGCAAGTGCTGTTACACAAACACAGACAAAGCTACCTTAGGTAGCCTCTCGCAGGGCTGTAGGGGCAATTGCTGCCACACAGATACAAAAAAACTAACCCAGATAAATTCTAGCAGGGCTGTAGGGGCAAGTGCTGTCAAAACATACATAGACAAAACTACACCAGGTAGCCTCTAGCTGGTTGTCGGGGCAAATGTTGTCACAGAGACACAGACAAAGCTACCCCAGGTAGACTCTTTCTGGTTGTAGGGGCAAGTGCTTTGAGCAATAGCACCTATGAAGGCTACCGTCACTGTGGCTACACACACAGAGGGAGTGGGTGGCCAGCACCACAACGCCCGACCGACTTTGTCTCTCTCCCAGTTCTAGCGATGTTTACAACACCACCACCACCATCACTCCCCACACACACACACACAGTGCGCTAACCACTGCACCATCACTCCCCACTCACACACACATTGCCCTAACCACTGCTCCATCACTCCCCACTCACACACAGTGCGCTAACCACTGCACCACCACTCCCCACTCACACACAGTGCGCTAACCACTGCACCACCACTCCCCACACACACTCAACGTGCGCTAACCACTGCACCACCACTCCCCCCACACAAATTATGTCGCGACTCAATGCTGCCCTCTTGTGGTAAAAACTAGAATCTCACTCACCAACTCACCCCCTCAATCAACCACCCACCCACTCATCCAGACAAAGCTACCCCAGGTAGCCTCTAGCTGGCTGTGGGGGCAAGTGCTGTTCCACAGACACTGACAAAGCTACCCCAGGTAGCCTTTGGCAGGGCTGTAGGGGCAAGTGCTTTTACATAGACACAGACAAAGCTACCCCAGGTAGCCTCTAGCGCGGCAGTAGAGGCTAGTGCTGTTACACACAGAGAAAGCTACCCCAGGTAGCCTCTAACAGGGCTGTAGGGGCAAGTGCTGTTACACAAACACAGAAAAAGCTACCTTAGGTAGCCTCTCGCAGGGCTGTAGGGGCAAGTGCTCTCACACAGATACAAACAAAGCTAACCCAGATAAATTCTAGCAGGGCTGACGGGGCAAGTGCTGTCAAAACATACATAGACAAAGTTACCCCAGGTAGCCTCTAGCGGGGCTGTAGGGGCAAGTGCTCTCATACACAGACACAGAGAAAGCTACCCCAGGTACCCTCTAGCAATGCTGTAGGGGCAAGTGCTGTTACACAAACACAGACAAAGCTACCCCAGGTAGACTCTTTCTGGTTGTAGGGGCAAGTGCTTTGAGCAATAGCACCTATGAAGGCTACCGGCACTGTGGCTACACACACAGAGGGAGTGGGTGGCCAGCACCACCACGCCCGACCGCCTTTGACTCTCTCACAGTTCTAGCGATGTTTACAACACCACCATCACTCCCCACACACACACACAGTGCGCTAACCACTGTATCATCACTCCCCACTCACACACACAGTGCGCTAACCAATGCACCACCACTCCCCACTCAGACACACAATGCCCTAACCACTGCTCCACCACTCCCCACTCACACAGAGTGCGCTAACCACTGCACCACCACTCCCCACTCACACACAGTGCGCTAACCACTGCACCACCACTCCCCACTCACACACAGTGCGCTAACCACTGCACCATCACTCCCCACACACACTCAACGTGCGCTAACCACTACACCACCACTCCCCCCACACAAATTATTTCGCGACTCAATGCTGCCCTCTTGTGGTAAAAATAAGAATCTCACTCACCAACTCACCCCCTCACTCAACCACCCACCCACTCATCCAGATGAAGCTACCCCAGGTAGCCTCTAGCTGGCTGTGGGAGCAAGTGCTGTTCCACAGACACTGACAAAGCTACCCCAGTTTGCCTTTGGCAGGGCTGTAGGGGCAAGTGCTGTTACATAGACACAGACAAAGGTACCCCAGGGAGCCTCTAGCGGGGCTGTAGGGGCAAGTGCTGTTACACACAGACAAAGCTACCCCAGGTAGCCTCTAGCAGGTCTTAGGGGCAAGTGCTGCTACAAAGACACAGACAAGCTATCCTAGGCAGCCTTTAGCAGGGCTGTAGGGGCAAGTGCTCTCATACGCATACACAGACACAGACAAAGCTACCCCAGGTAGCCTCTAGCAGGGCTGTCGGGGCAAGTGCTGTCAAAACATGCATAGACAAAGCTACCCCAGATAGCCTCTAGCGGGGCTGTAGGGGCAAGTGCTCTCATACACAGACACAGACAAAGCTACCCCAGGTACCCTCTAGCAATGCTGTAGGGGCAAGTGCTGTTACACAAACACAGACAAAGCTACCCCAGGTAGCCTCTAGCAGGGCTATAGGGGCAAGTGCTGTTACACAAACACAGACAAAGCTACCTTAGGTAGCCTCTCGCAGGGGTGTAGGGGCAATTGCTGCCACACAGATACAATAAAGCTAACCCAGATAAATTCTATAAGGGCTGTAGGGGCAAGTGCTGTCAAAACATACATAGACAAAGCTACCCCAGGTAGCCTCTAGCTGGTTGTCGGGGCAAATGTTGTCACAGCGACACAGACAAAGCTACCCCATGGTAGACTCTTTCTGGTTGTAGGGGCAAGTGCTTTGACCAATAGCACCTATGAAGGCTACCGGCACTGTGGGTACACACACAGAGGGAGTGGGTGGCCAGCACCACCACGCCCGACCGCCTTTGTCTCTCTCCCAGTTCTAGTGATGTTTACAACACCACCACCACCATCACTCCCCACACACACACATACACAGTGCGCTAACCACTGCACCATCACTCCCCACTCACACACACAGTGCGCTAACCACTGCACCACCACTCCCCACTCAGACACACAATGCCCTAACCACTGCTCCACCACTCCCCACTCACACAGAGTGCGATAACCACTGCACCACCACTCCCCACTCACACACAGTGCGCTAACCACTGCACCACCACTCCCCACTCACACACAGTGCGCTAACCACTGCACCACCACTCCCCCACACAAATTATTTCGCGACTCAATGCTGCCCTCTTGTGGTAAAAAACTAGAATCTCACTCACCAACTCTACCACTCACCCACCCACCCATTCATCCAGACAAAGCTACCCCACGTAGCCTCTAGCTGGTTGTAGGGGCAAGTGGTGTTCCACAGACACTGACAAAGCTACCCCAGGTAGCCTTTGGCAGGGCTGTAGGGGCAAGTGCTGTTACATAGACACAGACAAAGGTACCCCAGGTAGCCTCTAGCGGGGCTGTAGGGGCAAGTGCTCTCACACAGATACAAACAAAGCTAACCCAGATAAATTCTAGCAGGGCTGTCGGGGCAAGTGCTGTAAAAACATACATAGACAAAGCTACCCCAGGTAGCCTCTAGCGGTGCTGTAGGGGCAAGTGCTCTCATACACAGACACAGACAAATCTACCCTAGGTACCCTCTAGCAATGCTGTAGGGGCAAGTGCTGTTACACAAACACAGACAAAGCTACACCAGGTAGCCTCTAGCAGGGCTATAGGGGCAAGTGCTGTTACACAAACACAGACAAAGCTACCTTAGGTAGCCTCTCGCTGGGCTGTAGGGGCAATTGCTGCCACACAGATACAAAAAAGCTAACCCAGATAAATTCTAGCAGTGCTGTAGGGGCAAGTGCTGTCAAAACATACATAGACAAAGCTACCCCAGGTAGCCTCTAGCTGGTTGTCGGGGCAAATGTTGTCACAGAGACACAGACAAAGCTACCCCAGGTAGAATCTTTCTGGTTGTAGGGGCAAGTGCTTTGAGCAATAGCACCTATGAAGGCTACCGTCACTGTGGCTACACACACAGAGGGAGTGGGTGGCCACCACCACCACCACGCCCGACCGCCTTTGTCTCTCTCCCAGTTCTAGCGATGTTTACAACACCACCACCACCATCACTCCCCACACACACACACACAGTGCGCTAACCACTGCACCATCATTCCCCACTCACACACACAGTGCGCTAACCACTGCACCACCACTCCCCACTCAGACACACAATGCCCTAACCACTGCTCCACCACTCCCCACTCACATACAGTGCGCTAACCACTGCACCACCACTCCCCACTCAGACACACAATGCCCTAACCACTGCTCCACCACTCCCCACTCACACAGAGTGCGATAACCACTGCACCACCACTCCCCACTCACACACAGTTCGCTAACCACTGCACCACCACTCCCCACTCACACACAGTGCGCTAACCACTGCACCACCACTCCCCACACACACTCAACGTGCGCTAACCACTGCACCACCACTCCCCCACACAAATTATTTCGCGACTCAATGCTGCCCTCTTGTGGTAAAAAACTAGAATCTCACTCACCAACTCTCCCACTCACCCACCCACCCATTCATCCAGACAAAGCTACCCCACGTAGCCTCTAGCTGGTTGTAGGGGCAAGTGCTGTTCCACAGACACTGACAAAGCTACCCCAGGTAGCCTTTGGCAGGGCTGTAGGGGCAAGTGCTGTTACATAGACACAGACAAAGGTACCCCAGGTAGCCTCTAGCGGGGCTGTAGGGGCAAGTGCTCTCACACAGATACAAACAAAGCTAACCCAGATAAATTCTAGCAGGGCTGTCGGGGCAAGTGCTGTAAAAACATACATAGACAAAGCTACCCCAGGTAGCCTCTAGCGGTGCTGTAGGGGCAAGTGCTCTCATACACAGACACAGACAAATCTACCCTAGGTACCCTCTAGCAATGCTGTAGGGGCAAGTGCTGTTACACAAACACAGACAAAGCTACACCAGGTAGCCTCTAGCAGGGCTATAGGGGCAAGTGCTGTTACACAAACACAGACAAAGCAACCTTAGGTATCCTCTCGCAGGGCTTTAGGGGCAATTGCTGCCACACAGATACAAAAAAGCTAACCCAGATAAATTCTAGCAGTGCTGTAGGGGCAACTGCTGTCAAAACATACATAGACAAAGCTACCCCAGGTAGCCTCTAGCTGGTTGTCGGGGCAAATGTTGTCACAGAGACACAGACAAAGCTACCCCAGGTAGAATCTTTCTGGTTGTAGGGACAAGTGCTTTGAGCAATAGCAAGTATGAAGGCTACCGTCACAGTGGCTACACACACAGAGGGAGTGGGTGGCCACCACCACCACGCCCGACCGCCTTTGTCTCTCTCCCAGTTCTAGCGATGTTTACAACACCACCACCATCACTCCCCACACACACACACACAGTGCGCTAACCACTGCACCACCACTCCCCACTCAGACACACAATGCCCTCACCACTGCTCCACCACTCCCCACTCACATACAGTGCGCTAACCACTGCACCACCACTCCCCACTCACACACAGTGCGCTAACCACTGCACCACCACTCCCCACACACACACAGTGCGCTAACCACTGGACCACCACTCCCCACTCACACACAGTGCGCTAACCACTGCACCACCACTCCCCACTCACACACAGTGCGCTAACCACTGCACCACCACTCCGCACACACACTCAACGTGCGCTAACCACTGCACCACCGCTCCTCCCACACAAATTATTTCGCGACTCACTGCTGCCCTCTTGTGGTACAAAACTAGAATCTCACTCACCAACTCACCCACTCACCCACCCACCCATTCATCCAGACAAAGATACCCCACGTAGCCTCTAGCTGGTTGTAGGGGCAAGTGCTGTTCCACAGACACTGACAAAGCTACCCCAGGTAGCCTTTGGCAGGGCTGTAGGGGCAAGTGCTGTTACATAGACACAGACAAAGGTACCCCAGGTAGCCTCTAGCGGGGCTGTAGGGGCAAGTGCTCTCACACAGATACAAACAAAGCTAACCCAGATAAATTCTAGCAGGGCTGTCGGGGCAAGTGCTGTCAAAACATACATAGACAAAGCTACCCCAGGTAGCCTCTAGCGGTGCTGTAGGGGCAAGTGCTCTCATACACAGACACAGACAAATCTACCCTAGGTACCCTCTAGCAATGCTGTAGGGGCAAGTGCTGTTACACAAACACAGACAAAGCTACACCAGGTAGCCTCTAGCAGGGCTATAGGGGCAAGTGCTGTTACACAAACACAGACAAAGCTACCTTAGGTAGCCTCTCGCAGGGCTGTAGGGGCAATTGCTGCCACACAGATACAAAAAAGCTAACCCAGATAAATACTAGCAGTGCTGTAGGGGCAAGTGCTGTCAAAACATACATAGACAAAGCTACCCCAGGTAGCCTCTAGCTGGTTGTCGGGGCAAATGTTGTCACAGAGACACAGACAAAGCTACCCCAGGTAGAATCTTTCTGGTTGTAGGGACAAGTGCTTTGAGCAATAGCACCTATGAAGGCTACCGTCACAGTGACTACACACACAGAGGGAGTGGGTGGCCACCACCACCACGCCCGACCGCCTTTGTCTCTCTCCCAGTTCTAGCGATGTTTACAACACCACCACCACCATCACTCCCCACACACACACACACAGTGCGCTAACCACTGCACCATCATTCCCCACTCACACACACAGTGCGCTAACCACTGCACCACCACTCCCCACTCAGACACACAATGCCCTAACCACTGCTCCACCACTCCCCACTCACATACAGTGCGCTAACCACTGCACCACCACTCCCCACTCACACACAGTGCGCTAACCACTGCACCACCACTCCCCACACACACACAGTGCGCTAACCACTGCACCACCACTCCCCACTCACACACAGTGCGCTAACCACTGCACCACCACTCCCCACTCACACACAGTGCGCTAACCACTGCACCACCACTCCGCACACACACTCAACGTGCGCTAACCACTGCACCACCGCTCCTCCCACACAAATTATTTCGCGACTCACTGCTGCCCTCTTGTGGTACAAAACTAGAATCTCACTCACCAACTCACCCACTCACCCACCCACCCATTCATCCAGACAAAGCTACCACACGTAGCCTCTAGCTGGTTGTAGGGGCAAGTGCTGTTCCACAGACACTGACAAAGCTACCCCAGGTAGCCTTTGGCAGGGCTGTAGGGGCAAGTGCTGTTACATAGACACAGACAAAGGTACCCCAGGTAGCCTCTAGCGGGGCTGTAGGGGCAAGTGCTCTCACACAGATACAAACAAAGCTAACCCAGATAAATTCTAGCAGGGCTGTCGGGGCAAGTGCTGTCAAAACATACATAGACAAAGCTACCCCAGGTAGCCTCTAGCGGGGCTGTAGGGGCAAGTGCTCTCATACACAGACACAGACAAAGCTACCCCAGGTACCCTCTAGCAATGCTGTAGGGGCAAGTGCTGTTACACAAACACAGACAAAGCTACCCCAGGTAGCCTCTATGAGGGCTAAAAGGGGCAAGTGCTGTTACACAAACACAGACAAAACTACCTTGGGTAGCCTCTCGCAGGGCTGTAGGGGCAATTGCTGCCACACAGATACAAAAAAGCTAACCCAGATAAATTCTAGCAGTGCTGTAGGGGCAAGTGCTGTCAAAACATACATAGACAAAGCTACCCCAGGTAGCCTCTAGCTGGTTGTCGGGGCAAATGTTGTCACAGCGACACAGACAAAGCTACCCCAGGTAGAATCTTTCTGGTTGTAGGGGCAAGTGCTTTGAGCAATAGCACCTATGAAGGCTACCGTCACTGTGGCTACACACACAGAGGGAGTGGGTGGCCAGCACCACCACGCCCGACCGCCTTTGTCTCTCTCCCAGTTCTAGTGATGTTTACAACACCACCACCACCATCACTCCCCACACACACACACACAGTGCGCTAACCACTGCACCATCACTCCCCACTCACACACACAGTGCGCTAACCACTGCACCACCACTCCCCACTCAGACACACAATGCCCTAACCACTGCTCCACCACTCCCCACTCACACAGAGTGCGCTAACCACTGCACGAACCACTTCCCACTCACACACAGTGCGCTAACCACTGCACCACCACTCCCCACACACACTCAACGTGCGCTAACCACTGCACCACCACTCCCACCACACAAATTATTTCGCGACTCAATGCTGCCCTCTTGTGGTAAAAAACTAGAATCTCACTCACCAACTCACCCACTCACCCACCCACCCATTCATCCAGACAAAGCTACCCCACGTAGCCTCTAGCTGGTTGTAGGGGCAAGTGCTGTTCCACAGACACTGACAAAGCTACCCCAGGTAGCCTTTGGCAGGGCTGTAGGGGCAAGTGCTGTGAGCAATAGCACCTATGAAGGCTACCGGCACTGTGGCTACACACACAGAGGGAGTGGGTGGCCAGCACCACCACGCCCGACCGCCTTTGTCTCTCTCCCAGTTCGAGCGATGTTTACAACACCACCATCACTCCCCACACACACACACAGTGCGCTAACCACTGCACCATCACTCCCCACTCACACACACAGTGCGCTAACCACTGCACCACCACTCCCCACTCAGACACACAATGCCCTAACCACTGCTCCACCACTCCCCACTCACACAGAGTGCGCTAACCACTGCACCACCACTCCCCACTCACACACAGTGCGCTAACCACTGCACCACCACTCCCCACTCACACACAGTGCGCTAACCACTGCACCACCACTCCGCACACACACTCAACGTGCGCTAACCACTGCACCACCGCTCCTCCCACACAAATTATTTCGCGACTCACTGCTGCCCTCTTGTGGTACAAAACTAGAATCTCACTCACCAACTCACCCACTCACCCACCCACCCATTCATCCAGACAAAGCTACCCCACGTAGCCTCTAGCTGGTTGTAGGGGCAAGTGCTGTTCCACAGACACTGACAAAGCTACCCCAGGTAGCCTCTAGCGGGGCTGTAGGTGCAAGAGCTCTCATACAGATACAAACAAAGCTAACCCAGATAAATTCTAGCAGGGCTGTCGGGCAGGTGCTGTCAAAACATACATAGACAAAGCTACCCCAGGTAGCCTCTAGCCGGGCTGTAGGGGCAAGTGCTCTCATACACAGACACAGACAAAGCTACCCCAGGTACCCTCTAGCAATGCTGTAGGGGCAAGTGCTGTTACACAAACACAGACAAAGCTACCCCAGGTAGCCTCTATGAGGGCTAAAAGGGGCAAGTGCTGTTACACAAACACAGACAAAACTACCTTGGGTAGCCTCTCGCAGGGCTGTAGGGGCAATTGCTGCCACACAGATACAAAAAAGCTAACCCAGATAAATTCTAGCAGTGCTGTAGGGGCAAGTGCTGTCAAAACATACATAGACAAAGCTACCCCAGGTAGCCTCTAGCTGGTTGTCGGGGCAAATGTTGTCACAGCGACACAGACAAAGCTACCCCAGGTAGAATCTTTCTGGTTGTAGGGGCAAGTGCTTTGAGCAATAGTACCTATGAAGGCTACCGTCACTGTGGCTACACACACAGAGGGAGTGGGTGGCCAGCACCACCACGCCCGACCGCCTTTGTCTCTCTCCCTGTTCTAGCGATGTTTACAACACCACCACCACCATCACTCCCCACACCCACACACACACAGTGCGCTAACCACTGCACCATCACTCCCCACTCACACACACAGTGCGCTAACTACTGCACCACCACTCCCCACTCAGACACACAATGCCCTAACCACTGCTCCACCACTCCCCACTCACATACAGTGCGCTAACCACTGCACCACCACTCCCCACTCACACACAGTGCGCTAACCACTGCACGAACCACTTCCCACTCACACACAGTGCGCTAACCACTGCACCACCACTCCCCACACACACTCAACGTGCGCTAACCACTGCACCACCACTCCCCCCACACAAATTATTTCGCGACTCAATGCTGCCCTCTTGTGGTAAAAAACTAGAATCTCACTCACCAACTCACCCACTCACCCACCCACCCATTCATCCAGACAAAGCTACCCCACGTAGCCTCTAGCTGGT
>NW_027422881.1:0-71017 GCF_048934315.1 Petromyzon marinus | reverse complement strand
GCCCGAGACCGCCCGGGACCGCCCGGGACCGCCCGGGACCGCCCGGGACCGCCCGCAACCGCCCCGGACCGTCCGGGACCGCCCAGGACCGCCCGGGACCGCCCGGGACCGCCCGGGACCGCCCGGGACCGCCCGGGACCGCCCCGGACCGCCCCGGACCGCCCCGGACCGCCCCAGACCGCCCGGGACCGCCCGGGACCGACCTGGACCGCCCGGGACCGCCAGGGACCGCCTGGGAGTGCCCGGGACCGCCCGGGACCGCCCGGGACCGCCCGGGACCACCCCGGACCGCCCCGGTCCGCCCCGGACCGCCCAGGACCGCCCCAGACCGCCGGGACCGCCCGTGACCGACCGGGACCGCCCGGGACCGCCCGGGACCGCCTGGGAGTGCCCGGGACCACCCGGGACCGCCCGGGACCGCCCGGGACCGCCCGGGACCGCCCCGGACCGCCCAGGACCGCCCGGGACCACCCGCGACCGCCCGCGACCGCCCAGGACCGCCCGGGACCGCCCGGGACCTCTGGAACCGCCGGGGACCGCCCGGGACCGCCCGGGACCGCCCCGGACCGCCCCGGACCGCCCGGGACCGCCTGGGACCGCCCCGGACAGCCCGGGACCGCCCGGGACCGCCCGGGACCGCCCGGGAGTGCCCGAGACCGCCCGGGACCGCCCGGGACTGCCTGGACCGCCCGAGACTGCCCGGGACCGCCCAGGACCACCCCGGACCGCCCGGGACCGCTCCGGACTGCCCAGGACCGCCCGGGACTGCCCGGGACCGCCCCGGGACCGCCCGGGACCGCCCGGGACCGCCCCGGACCGCCCCAGACCGCCCGGTACCGCCCGGGACCGCCCGGGACCGCCCCGGACCGTCCGGGACCGCCCCGGACCGCCCGGGACCGCCCGGGACCGCCCGTGACCGCCCGGGACCGCCCAGGACCGCCCGGGACCGCCAGGGACCGCCCTGGAACGCCCGGGACCGCCCGGGACCGCCCGGGACCGCCCGGGACCGCCCAGGACCGCCCAGGACCGTCCAGACCGTCTGGGACCACCCGGGACCACACGGGACCGCCCGGGACCGCCCCGGACCGCCCGGGACCGCCCCGGACCGCCCGGGACCGCCCGGGACCGCCCAGGACCGGCCCGGACTGCCCGGGACCGCCCGGGACCGCCCCGGACCGCCCCGGACCGCCTGGGACCGCCCCAGACCGCCCAGGACCGCCCGGGACCGCCCGGCACCGCCCGGGACCGCCCCGGACTGCCCGGGACCGCCCGGGAACGCCCGCGACCGCCGGGGACCGCCCGGGACCGCCCGGGACCGCCCGGGACCGCCCGGGACCGCCCGGGACCGCCCGGGACCGCCCGGGAGTGCGTGAGACCGCCCAGGACCGCCCGGGACCGCCCGGGACCGCCCGAGACAGCCCGGGACCGCCCGGGACCACCCCGGACCGCCCGGGACCGCCCCGGACTGCCCAGGACCGCCCGGGACTGCCGGGGACCGCCCGGGACCGCCCGGGACCGCCCGGGAACGCCCGGGACTGCCCTGGACCACCCCGGACCGCCCGGTAGCACCCGGGACCGCCCGGGACCGCCCCGGACCGTCCGGGACTGCCCTGGACCGCCCGGGACCGCCCGGGACCGCCCGGGACCGCCCGGGACCGCCCAGGACCGCCCGGACCGCCAGGGACCGCCCTGGAACGCCCGGGACCGCCCGGGACCGCCCGGGACCGCCCGGGACCGCCCGGGACCGCCCAGGACCGCCTGGGACCGCCAGGGACCGCCCCGGACCGCCCGGGACCGCCCGGGACCGCCCGGGACCGCCGGGACGGCCCGGGACCGCCCGGGACCGCCCCGGACCGCCCGGGACCACCCCGGACTGCCCGGGACCGCCGGGACCGCCCGGGACTGCCCGGGACCGCCCGGGACCGCCCGGGACCGCCCGGGACTGCCCGGGACCGCCCGAGACTGCCCGGGACCGCCCAGGACCACCCCGGACCGCCCGGGACCGCTCCGGACTGCCCAGGACCGCCCGGGACTGCCCGGGACCGCCGGGACCGCCCGGGACCGCCCGGGACCGCCCCGGACCGCCCCGACCGCCCGGTACCGCCCGGGACCGCCCGGGACCGCCCCGGACCGTCCGGGACCGCCCCGGACCGCCCGGGACCGCCCGGGACCGCCCGTGACCGCCCGGGACCGCCCAGGACCGCCCTGGACCGCCAGGGACCGCCCTGGAACGCCCGGGACCGCCCGGGACCGCCCGGGACCGCCCGGGACCGCCCAGGACCGCCCAGGACCGTCCAGACCGTCTGGGACCACCCGGGACCACACGGGACCGCCCGGGACCGCCCCGGACCGCCCGGGACCGCCCCGGACCGCCCGGGACCGCCCGGGACCGCCCAGGACCGGCCCGGACTGCCCGGGACCGCCCGGGACCGCCCCGGACCGCCCCGGACCGCCTGGGACCGCCCCAGACCGCCCAGGACCGCCCGGGACCGCCCGGCACGGCCCGGGACCGCCCCGGACTGCCCGGGACCGCCCGGGAACGCCCGCGACCGCCCGGGGACCGCCCGGGACCGCCCGGGACCGCCCGGGACCGCCCGGGACTGCCCGGGACTGCCCGGGACCGCCCGGGACCGCCCCGGACCGCCCGGGACCGCCCCGGACCGCCTGGGTCCGCCCCGGACCATCCGGGACCGCCCGGGACCGCCCCGGACCGCCCGGGACCGCCCGGGAGCGCACGGGACCGCCCGGGACCGCCCAGGACCGCCCGGGACCGCCCCGGACCGCCCGGGACCGCCCGGGGACCGCCCCGGACCGCCCGGGACCGCCCGGGACCCGTCCGGGACCGCCCGGGACCGCCCGGGACCGCCCCGGACCGCCCCGGCCCGCCCGGGACCGCCCGGGACCGCCCGGGACCGCCCGGGAGTGCCCGAGACCGCCCGGGACCGCCCGGGACCGCCCGGGACCGCCAGAGACTGCCCGGGACCGCCCGGGACCACCCCGGACCGCCCGGGACCGCCCCGGACTGCCCAGGACCGCCCGGGACTGCCCGGGACCGCCCGGGACCGCCCGGGACAGCCCGGGACCGCCCCGGACCGCCCGGACCGCCCGGTACCGCCTGGGACCGCCCGGGACCGCCCCGGACCGTCCGGGACCGCCCGGGACCGCCCGGGACCGCCCGGGACCGCCCGGGACCGCCCAGGACCGCCCGGGACCGCCAGGGACCGCCCTGGAACGCCCGGGACCGCCCGGGACCGCCCGGGACCGCCCGGGACCGCCCAGGACCGTCCAGACCGTCTGGGACCACCCGGGAAAACACAGGACCGCCCGGGACCGCCCGGACCACCCGGGACCGCCCCGGACCGCCCGGACCGCCTGGGACCGCCCAGGACCGGCCCGGACTGCCCGGGACCGCCCGGGACCGCCCCGGACCGCCCCGGACCGCCTGGGACCGCCCCAGACCGCCCAGGACCGCCCGGGACCGCCCGGGACCGCCCGGGACCGCCCCGGACTGCCCGGGACCGCCCGGGACCGCCCGCGACCGCCCGGGACCGCCCGGGACCGCCCGGGACCGCCCGGGACCGCCCGGGACTGCCCGGGACTGCCCGGGACCGCCCGGGACCGCCCTGGACCGCCCGGGACCGCCCGGACCGCCCGGGACCGCCCCGGACCGTCCGGGACCGCCCGGGACCGCCCCGGACCGCCCGGGACCGCCCGGGAGCGCACGGGACCGCCCGGGACCGCCCAGGACCGCCCGGGACCGCCCCGGACCGCCCGGGACCGCCCGGGACCGCCCCGGACCGCCCGGGACCGCCCGGGACCGTCCGGGACCGCCCCGGACCGCCCGGGACCGCCCGGGACCGCCCCGGACCGCCCCGGCCCGCCCGGGACCGCCCGGGACCGCCCGGGACCGCCTGGGACCGCTTGGGACCGCCCCGGACCGCCCCGGACTGCCCGGGACCGCCCGGGACCGCCCGGGACCTCCTGGGACCGCCCGGGACCGCCCGGGACCGCCCAGAACCGCCCGGTACCGCCCCGGACCGCCCGGGACCGCCCGGACCGTCCGGGACCGCCCCGGACCGCCCGGGACCTCCCGGGACCGCCCGGGACCGCCCGGGACCGCCCAGGACGGCCCGGGACCGCCAGGGACCGCCCTGGAACGCCCGGGACCGCCCGGGACCGCCCGGGACCGCCCGGGACCGCCCAGGACCGTCCAGACCGTCTGGGACCACCCGAGACCACACGGGACCGCCCGGGACCGCCCAGGACCGCCCGGGACCGCCCCGGACCGCCCGGGACCGCCCAGGACCGCCCAGGACCGGCCCGGACTGCCCGGGACCGCCCGGGACCGCCCCGGACCGCCCCGGACCGCCTGGGACCGCCCCAGACCGCCCAGGACCGCCCAGGACCGCCCGGGACCGCCTGGGACCGCCCCGGACTGCCCGGGACCGCCCGGGACTGCCCAGGACCGCCCGGGACCGCCCGGGACTGCCCGGGACTGCCCGGGACCGCCCGGGACCACCCCGGACCGCCCGGGACCGCCCCGGACCGCCCGGGACCGCCCCGGACCGTCCGGGACCGCCCGGGACCGCCCCGGACCGCCCGGGATCGCCCGGGAGCGCACGGGACCGCCCGGGACCGCCCAGGACCGCCCGGGACCGCCCCGGACCGCCCGGGACCGCCCGGGACCGCCCCGGACCGCCCGGGACCGCCCGGGACCGTCCGGGACCGCCCCGGACCGCCCAGGACCGCCCGGGACCGCCCCGGACCGCCCCGGCCCGCCCGGGACCGCCCGGGACCGCCCGGGACCGCCCGGGACCGCCTGGGACCGCCCCGGACCGCCCCGGACCGCCCGGGACCGCCCGGGACCGCCCGGGACCGCCCAGGACCGCCCGGTACCGCCCCGGACCGCCGGGACCGCCCGGGACAGCCCGGGACGCCCCGGACTGCCCGGGACCGCCCCGGACCGCCCCGGCCCGCCCGGGACCGCCCGGGACCGCCCGGGACCGCCCGGGACCGCCTGGGACCGCCCCGGACCGCCCCGGACCGCCCGGGACCGCCCGGGACCGCCCGGGACCGCCCAGGACCGCCCGGTACCGCCCCGGACCGCCCGGGGACCGCCCGGGACCGCCTGGGACCGCCCAGGACCGCCCCGGACCGCCCGGGACCGCCCGGGACCGCCCGGGACCGCCCAGGACCGCCCGGTACCGCCCCGGACCGTCCGGGACCGCCCGGGACAGCCCGGGACCGCCCCCGGACTGCCGGGGACCGCCCAGGACCGCCCCGGACCGCCCGGGACCGCCCCGGACCGCCCGGGAACCGCCCCGGACCGCCCGGGACTGCCCCCGACGGCGCGGGACCGCCCCTGACCGCCCGGGTCCGCCCGGGACCGCCTGGGACCGCCCCGGACCGCCCGGGACCGCCCAGGACCGCCCAGGACCTCCCAGGACCGTGCGGGACCGCCCGGGACCGCCCAGGACCGCCCGGGACCGCCCCGGACCGCCCGTGACCGCCCCGGACCGCCCGGGATCGCCCCGGACCGCCCGGGACCGCCCCGGACCGCCCGGGACCGCCCCGGACCGCCCGGACCGCCCCGGACCGCCTGGGACCGTTCTGGACCGCCCGGGACTGACCGGGACCTCCCGGGACCGCCCGGGACCGCCCGGGACCGGCCGGACCGCTCCGGCCCGCCCGGGAACGCCCGGGACCGCCCCGGACCGCCCGGGACCGCTCCGGACCGCCCGGGACCGCCCGGGACCGCCCGGGACCGCCGGGACGGCCCGGGACCGCCCGGGACCGCCCCGGACCGCCCGGGACCGCCCGGACTGCCCGGGACCGCCCGGGACCGCCCGGGACCGCCCGGGACCGCCCGGGACCGCCCTGGAATGCCCGGGACCGACTGGGACCGCCCGGGACCGCCCGGGACCGCCAGGGACCGCCCGGGAGTGCCCGAGACCGCCCGGGACCGCCCGGGACCGCCCGGGACCGCCGGAACCGCCCGCAACCGCCCCGGACCGCCCGGGACCGCCCGGGACCGCCCCGGGACCGCCCGGGACCGCCCGGGACCGCCCCGGACCGCCCCAGCCCGCCCCAGACCGCCCGGGACCGCCCGGGACCGACCGGGACCGCCCTGGACCGCCCGGGACCGCCTGGGAGTGCCCGGGACCGCCCGGGACCGCCCGGGACCGCCCGGGACCGCCCCGGACCGCCCCGGACCGCCCCGGACCGCCCAGGACCGCCCCAGACCGCCCGGGACCGCCCGGGACCGACCGGGACCGCCCGGGACCGCCCGGGACCGCCTGGGAGTGCCCGGACCGCCCGGGACCGCCCGGGACCGCCCGGGACCGCCCGGGACCGCCGCGGACCGCCCAGGACCGCCCGGACCGCCCGCGACCGCCCGCGACCGCCCAGGACCGCCCGGGACCGCCCGGGACCTCCGGAACCGCACGGGACCGCCCGGGACCGCCCGGGACCGCCCCGGACCGCCCCGGACCGCCCGGGACCGCCTGGGACCGCCCCGGACCGCCCGGGACCGCCCGGGACCGCCCGGGACCGCCCGGGAGTGCGTGAGACCGCCCAGGACCGCCCGGGACCGCCCGGGACCGCCCGAGACAGCCCGGGACCGCCCGGGACCACCCCGGACCGCCCGGGACCGCCCCGGACTGCCCAGGACCGCCCGGGACTGCCGGGGACCGCCCGGGACCGCCCGGGACCGCCCGGGACCGCCCGGGACCGCCCCGGACCGCCCCGGACCGCCCGGTACCACCCGGGACCGCCCGGGACCACCCCGGACCGTCTGGGACCGCCCCGGACCGCCCGGGACCGCCCAGGACCGCCCGGGACCGCCAGGGACCGCCCTGGAACGCCCGGGACCGCCCGGGACCGCCCGGGACCGCCCGGGACCGCCCGGGACCGCCCAGGACCGCCCGTGACCGCCAGGGACCGCCCCGGACCGCCCGGGACCGCCCGGGACCGCCCGGGACTGCCGGGGACCGCCCGGGACTGCCCGGGACCGCCCGGGACCGCCCCGGACTGCCCGGGACCGCCCCGGGACCGCCCGGGACCCCGCCCGGGACCGCCCGGGACCGCCCGGGACCGCCCGGGACCGTCCGGACCGTCCTGGACCACCCGGGACCGCACGGGACCGCCCGGGACCGCCCCGGACCGCCCAGGACCGCCCCGGACCGCCCGGGACCGCCCCGGACCGCCCGGGACCGCCCCGGACCACCCGGGACCGCCCGGGACCGCCCGGGACAGCCCGGGACCGCCCGGGACCGCCTGGGACCGCCCGAGACCGCCCCGGACCGCCCAGGACCGCTCGGGACCGCCCGGGACCGCCCGGGACCGCCCCGGACCGCTCGGGACCGCCCCGGACCGCCCGGGACCGCCCCGGACCGCCCGGGACCGCCCCGACCGCCCGGGACCGCCCGGGACCGCCCGGGACCGCCCGGGACCGCCCCGGGACCGCCCGGGAATGCCCGGGACCGCCCGGGACCGCTGGGGACCGCCCGGGACCGCCCGGGACCGTCCGGACCGTCCGGGACCGCCCAGGACCGCACGGGACCGCCCGGGACCGCCCCGGACCGCCCGGGACCGCCCCGGATCGCCCGGGACCGCCCCGGACCGCCCGTGACCGCCCCGGACCACCCGGGATCGCCCCGGACCGCCCGGGACCGCCCCGGACCGCCCGTGACCGCCCCGGACCGCCCCGGACCGCCCGTGACCGCCCCGGACCACCCGGGATCGCCCCGGACCGCCCGGGACCGCCCCGGACCGCCCGTGACCGCCCCGGACCGCCCGGGATCGCCCCGGACCGCCCGGGACCGCTCCGGACCGCCCGTGACCGCCCCGGACCGCCCGGGATCGCCCCGGACCGCCCGGGACCGCCCCGGACCGCCCGGGACCGCCCCAGACCGCCCGGACCGCCCCGGACCGCCTGGGACCGTTCCGGACCGCCCGGGACTGACCGGGACCTCCCGGGACCGCCCGGGACCGCCCGGGACCGGCCGGGACCCGCCCGGGACCGCCCCGGACCACCCGGGACCGCCCGGGACCGCCCGGGACAGCCCGGGACCGCCCGGGACCGCCTGGGACCGCCCGAGACCGCCCCGGACCGCCCAGGACCGCTCGGGACCGCCCGGGACCGCCCGGGACCGCCCCGGACCGCTCGGGACCGCCCCGGACCGCCCGGGACCGCCCCGGACCGCCCGGGACCGCCCTGGACCGCCCGGGACCGCCCGGGACGGCCCGGGACCGCCCGGGACCGCCCGGGACCGCCCGGGAATTCCCGGGACCGCCCGGGACCGCTGGGGACCGCCCGGGACCGCCCGGGACCGTCCGGACCGTCCGGGACCGCCCAGGACCGCACGGGACCGCCCGGGACCGCCCCGGACCGCCCGGGACCGCCCCGGATCGCCCGGGACCGCCCGGACCGCCCGTGACCGCCCCGGACCACCCGGGATCGCCCCGGACCGCCCGGGACCGCCCCGGACCGCCCGTGACCGCCCCGGACCGCCCCGGACCGCCCGTGACCGCCCGGACCCCCGGACCACCCGGGATCGCCCCGGACCGCCCGGGACCGCCCCGGACCGCCCGTGACCGCCCCGGACGGCCCGGGATCGCCCCGGACCGCCCGGGACCGCCCCGGACCGCCCGTGACCGCCCCGGACCGCCCGGGATCGCCCCGGACCGCCCGGGACCGCCCCGGACCGCCCGGGACCGCCCCAGACCGCCCGGACCGCCCCGGACCGCCTGGGACCGTTCCGGACCGCCCGGGACTGCCCGGGACCTCCCGGGACCGCCCGGGACCGCCCGGGACGGCCGGGACCGCCCGGCCCGCCCGGGAATGCCCGGGACCGCCCCGGACCGCCCGGGACCGCCCCGGACCGCCCGGGACCGCCGGGACCGCCCGGGACCGCCGGGACGGCCCGGGACCGCCCGGGGGGACCGCCCCGGACCGCCCTGGACCGCCCCGGACTGCCCGGGACCGCCCGGGACCGCCCGGGACCGCCCGGGACCGCCCGGGACCGCCCGGGACCGCCCTGGAATGCCCGGGACCGACTGGGACCGCCCGGGACCGCCAGGGACCGCCCGGGAGTGCCCGAGACCGCCCGGGACCGCCCGGGACCGCCCGGGACCGCCCGGAACCCGCCCGCAACCGCCCCGGACCGTCCGGGACCGCCCGGGACCGCCCGGGACCGCCCGGGACCGCCCGGACCGCCCGGGACCGCCCGGGACCGCCCCGGACCGCCCCCAGCCCGCCCAGACCGCCCGGGACCGCCCGGGACCGACCGGGACCGCCCTGGACCGCCCGGGACCGCCTGGGAGTGCCCGGGACCGCCCGGGACCGCCCGGGACCGCCCGGGACCACCCCGGACCGCCCCGGACGGCCCCGGACCGCCCAGGACCGCCCAGACCGCCCGGGACCGCCCGGGACCGACCGGGACCGCCCGGGACCGCCCGGGACCGCCTGGGAGTGCCCGGGACCGCCCGGGACCGCCCGGGACCGCCCGGGACCGCCCGGGACCGCCGCGGACCGCCCAGGACCGCCCGGGACCGCCCGCGACCGCCCGCGACCACCCAGGACCGCCCGGGACCGCCCGGGACCTCCGGAACCGCACGGGACCGCCCGGGACCGCCCGGGACCGCCCCGGACCGCCCCGGACCGCCCGGGACCGCCTGGTACCGCCCCGGACCGCCCGGGACCGCCCGGGACCGCCCGGGACCGCCCGGGAGTGCGTGAGACCGCCCAGGACCGCCCGGGACCGCCCGGGACCGCCCGAGACAGCCCGGGACCGCCCGGGACCACCCCGGACGGCCCGGGACCGCCCCGGACTGCCCAGGACCCGCCCGGGACTGCCGGGGACCGCCCGGGACCGCCCGGGACCGCCCCGGACCGCCCCGGACCGCCCGGTACCACCCGGGACCGTCCGCGACCGCCCCGGACCGCCCGGGACCGCCCGGGACCGCCCGGGACCGCCCGGGACCGCCCAGGACCGCCCGGGACCGCCAGGGACCGCCCTGGAACGCCCGGGACCGCCCGGGACCGCCCGGGACCGCCCGGGACCGCCCGGGACCGCCCAGGACCACCCGGGACCGCCAGGGACCGCCCCGGACCGCCCGGGACCGCCCGGGACCGCCCGGGACCGCCGGGACGGCCCGGGACCGCCCGGGACCGCCCCGGACCGCCACCGCCCCGGACTGCCCGGGACCGCCCGGGACCGCCCGGGACCGCCCGGGACCGCCCGGGACCACCCGGGACCGCCCTGGAATGCCCGGGACCGACTGGGACCGCCCGGGACCCGCCCGGGACCGCCCGGACCGCCCGGGAGTGCCCGAGACCGCCCGGGACCGCCCGGGACCGCCCGGGACCGCCCAGGACCGCCCGCAACCGCCCCGGACCGTCCGGGACCGCCCAGGACCGCCCGGGACCGCCCGGGACCGCCCGGGACCGCCCGGGACCGCCCGGACCGCCGGACCGGACCCCCCCGGACCGCCCCGGACCGCCCCAGACCGCCCGGGACCGCCCGGGACCGACCTGGACCGCCCGGGACCGCCAGGGACCGCCTGGGAGTGCCCGGGACCGCCCGGGACCGCCCGGGACCGCCCGGGACCACCCCGGACCGCCCCGGACCGCCCCGGACCGCCCAGGACCGCCCCAGACCGCCGGGACCGCCCGGGACCGACCGGGACCGCCCGGGACCGCCCGGGACCGCCTGGGAGTGCCCGGGACCACCCGGGACCGCCCGGGACCGCCCGGGACCGCCCGGGACCGCCCCGGACCGCCCAGGACCGCCCGGGACCACCCGCGACCGCCCGCGACCGCCCAGGACCACCCGGGACCGCCCGGGACCTCTGGAACCGCCCGGGACCGCCCGGGACCGCCCGGGACCGCCCCGGACCGCCCCGGACCGCCCGGGACCGCCTGGGACCGCCCCGGACAGCCCGGGACCGCCCGGGACCGCCCGGGACCGCCCGGGAGTGCCCGAGACCGCCCGGGACCGCCCGGGACCGCCCGGGACCGCCCGAGACTGCCCGGGACCGCCCAGGACCACCCCGGACCGCCCGGGACCGCTCCGGACTGCCCAGGACCGCCCGGGACTGCCCGGGACCGCCCGCGACCGCCCGGGACCGCCCGGGACCGCCCCGGACCGCCCCAGACCGCCCGGTACCGCCCGGGACCGCCCGGGACCGCCCCGGACCGTCCGGGACCGCCCCGGACCGCCCGGGACCGCCCGGGACCGCCCGGGACCGCCCGGGACCGCCCAGGACCGCCCGGGACCGCCAGGGACCGCCCTGGAACGCCCGGGACCGCTCCGGACTGCCCAGGACCGCCCGGGACCGCCCAGGACCACCCCGGACCGCCCGGGACCGCTCCGGACTGCCCAGGACCGCCCGGGACTGCCCGGGACCGCCCGCGACCGCCCGGGACCGCCCGGGACCGCCCGGACCGCCCAGACCGCCCGGTACCGCCCGGGACCGCCCGGGACCGCCCCGGACCGTCCGGGACCGCCCGGACCGCCCGGGACCGCCCGGGACCGCCCGGGACCGCCCGGGACCGCCCAGGACCGCCCAGGACCGTCCAGACCGTCTGGTACCACCCGGGACCACACGGGACCGCCCGGGACCGCCCCGGACCGCCCGGGACCGCCCCGGACCGCCCGGGACCGCCCGGGACCGCCCAGGACCGGACCGGACTGCCCGGGACCGCCCGGGACCGCCCCGGACCGCCCCGGACCGCCTGGGACCGCCCCAGACCGCCCAGGACCGCCCGGGACCGCCCGGGACCGCCCGGGACCGCCCCAGACTGCCCGGGACCGCCCGGGAACGCCCGCGACCGCCGGGGACCGCCCGGGACCGCCCGGGACCGCCCGGGACCGCCCGGGACTGCCCGGGACTGCCCGGGACCGCCCGGGACCGCCCCGGACCGCCCGGGACCGCCCCGGACCGCCTGGGTCCGCCCCGGACCATCCGGGACCGCCCGGGACCGCCCGGACCGCCCGGGACCGCCCGGGAGCGCACGGGACCGCCCGGGACCGCCCAGGACCGCCCGGGACCGCCCCGGACCGCCCGGGACCGCCCGGGACCGCCCCGGACCGCCCGGGACCGCCCGGGGAGTGCCCGAGACCGCCCGGGACCGCCCGGGACCGCCCGGGACCGCCCCGGACCACCCGGGATCGCCCCGGACCGCCCGGGACCGCCCCGGACCGCCCGTGACCGCCCGGACCGCCCGGGATCGCCCCGGACCGCCCGGGACCGCCCCGGACCGCCCGTGACCGCCCCGGACCGCCCGGGATCGCCCCGGACCGCCCGGGACCGCCCCGGACCGCCCGGGACCGCCCCAGACCGCCCGGACCGCCCCGGACCGCCTGGGACCGTTCCGGACCGCCCGGGACTGACCGGGACCTCCCGGGACCGCCCGGGACCGCCCGGGACCGGCCGGGACCGCCCGGGACCGCCCCGGACCACCCGGGACCGCCCGGGACCGCCCGGGACAGCCCGGGACCGCCCGGGACCGCCTGGGACCGCCCGAGACCGCCCCGGACCGCCCAGGACCGCTCGGGACCGCCCGGGACCGCCCGGGACCGCCCCGGACCGCTCGGGACCGCCCCGGACCGCCCGGGACCGCCCCGGACCGCCCGGGACCGCCCTGGACCGCCCGGGACCGCCCGGGACGGCCCGGGACCGCCCGGGGACCGCCCGGGACCGCCCGGGAATTCCCGGGACCGCCCGGGACCGCTGGGGACCGCCCGGGACCGCCCGGGACCCGTCCGGACCGTCCGGGACCGCCCAGGACCGCACGGGACCGCCCGGGACCGCCCCGGACCGCCCGGGACCGCCCCGGATCGCCCGGACCGCCCCGGACCGCCCGTGACCGCCCCGGACCACCCGGGATCGCCCCGGACCGCCCGGGACCGCCCCGGACCGCCCGTGACCGCCCCGGACCGCCCCGGACCGCCCGTGGACCGCCCCGGACCACCCGGGATCGCCCCGGACCGCCCGGGACCGCCCCGGACCGCCCGTGACCGCCCCGGACCGCCCGGGATCGCCCCGGACCGCCCGGGACCGCCCCGGACCGCCCGTGACCGCCCCGGACCGCCCGGGATCGCCCCGGACCGCCCGGGACCGCCCCGGACCGCCCGGGACCGCCCCAGACCGCCCGGACCGCCCCGGACCGCCTGGGACCGTTCCGGACCGCCCGGGACTGACCGGGACCTCCCGGGACCGCCCGGGACCGCCCGGGACCGGCCGGGACCGGCCGGGACCGCCCCGGCCCGCCCGGGAATGCCCGGGACCGCCCCGGACCGCCCGGGACCGCCCCGGACCGCCCGGGACCGCCCGGGACCGCCCGGGACCGCCGGGACGGCCCGGGACCGCCCGGGACCGCCCCGGACCGCCCTGGACCGCCCCGGACTGCCCGGGACCGCCCGGGACCGCCCGGGACCGCCCAGGACCGCCCGGGACCGCCCGGGACCGCCCTGGAATGCCCGGGACCGACTGGGACCGCCCGGGACCGCCAGGGACCGCCCGGGAGTGCCCGAGACCGCCCGGGACCGCCCGGGACCGCCCGGGACCGCCCGGAACCGCCCGCAACCGCCCCGGACCGTCCGGGACCGCCCGGGACCGCCCGGGACCGCCCGGGACCGCCCGGGACCGCCCGGGACCACCCGGGACCGCCCCGGACCGCCCCAGCCCGCCCCAGACCGCCCGGGACCGCCCGGGACCGACCGGGACCGCCCTGGACCGCCCGGGACCGCCTGGGAGTGCCCGGGACCGCCCGGGACCGCCCGGGACCGCCCGGGACCACCCCGGACCGCCCCGGACGGCCCCGGACCGCCCAGGACCGCCCCAGACCGCCCGGGACCGCCCGGGACCGACCGGGACCGCCCGGGACCGCCCGGGACCGCCTGGGAGTGCCCGGGACCGCCCGGGACCGCCCGGGACCGCCCGGGACCGCCCGGGACCGCCGCGGACCGCCCAGGACCGCCCGGGACCGCCCGCGACCGCCCGCGACCACCCAGGACCGCCCGGGACCGCCCGGGACCTCCGGAACCGCACGGGACCGCCCAGGGACCGCCCGGGACCGCCCCGGACCGCCCCGGACCGCCCGGGACCGCCTGGTACCGCCCCGGACCGCCCGGGACCGCCCGGGACCGCCCGGGACCGCCCGGGAGTGCGTGAGACCGCCCAGGACCGCCCGGGACCGCCCGGGACCGCCCGAGACAGCCCGGGACCGCCCGGGACCACCCCAGACGGCCCGGGACCGCCCCGGACTGCCCAGGACCGCCCGGGACTGCCGGGGACCGCCCGGGACCGCCCGGGACCGCCCCGGACCGCCCCGGACCGCCCGGTACCACCCGGGACCGTCCGGGACCGCCCCGGACCGCCCGGGACCGCCCGGGACCGCCCGGGACCGCCCGGGACCGCCCAGGACCGCCCGGGACCCGCCAGGGACCGCCCTGGAACGCCCGGGACCGCCCGGGACCGCCCGGGACCGCCCGGGACCGCCCGGGACCGCCCAGGACCACCCGGGACCGCCAGGGACCGCCCCGGACCGCCCGGGACCGCCCGGGACCGCCCGGGACCGCCGGGACGGCCCCGGGACCGCCCGGGACCGCCCCGGACCGCCCAGGACCGCCCCGGACTGCCCGGGACCGCCCGGGACCGCCCGGGACCGCCCGGGACCGCCCGGGACCACCCGGGACCGCCCTGGAATGCCCGGGACCGACTGGGACCGCCCGGGACCGCCCGGGACCGCCCGGGACCGCCCGGGAGTGCCCGAGACCGCCCGGGACCGCCCGGGACCGCCCGGGACCGCCCGGGACCGCCCGCAACCGCCCCGGACCGTCCGGGACCGCCCAGGACCGCCCGGGACCGCCCGGGACCGCCCGGGACCGCCCGGGACCGCCCGGGACCGCCCCGGACCCCCCCGGACCGCCCCGGACCGCCCCAGACCGCCCGGGACCGCCCGGGACCGACCTGGACCGCCCGGGACCGCCAGGGACCGCCTGGGAGTGCCCGGGACCGCCCGGGACCGCCCGGGACCGCCCGGGACCACCCCCGGACCGCCCCGGACCGCCCCGGACCGCCCAGGACCGCCCCAGACCGCCGGGACCGCCCGGGACCGACCGGGACCGCCCGGGACCGCCCGGGACCGCCTGGGAGTCCCGGGACCACCCGGGACCGCCCGGGACCCGCCCGGGACCGCCCGGGACCGCCCCGGACCGCCCAGGACCGCCCGGGACCACCCGCGACCGCCCGCGACCGCCCAGGACCCACCCGGGACCGCCCGGGACCTCTGGAACCGCCCGGGACCGCCCGGGACCGCCCGGGACCGCCCGGACCGCCCCGGACCGCCCGGGACCGCCTGGGACCGCCCCGGACAGCCCGGGACCGCCCGGGACCGCCCGGGACCGCCCGGGAGTGCCCGAGACCGCCCGGGACCGCCCGGGACCGCCCGGGACCGCCCGAGACTGCCCGGGACCGCCCAGGACCACCCCGGACCGCCCGGGACCGCTCCGGACTGCCCAGGACCGCCCGGGACTGCCCGGGACCGCCCGCGACCGCCCGGGACCGCCCGGGACCGCCCCGGACCGCCCCAGACCGCCCGGTACCGCCCGGGACCGCCCGGGACCGCCCCGGACCGTCCGGGACCGCCCCGGACCGCCCGGGACCGCCCGGGACCGCCCGGGACCGCCCGGGACCGCCCAGGACCGCCCGGGACCGCCAGGGACCGCCCTGGAACGCCCGGGACCGCCCGGGACCGCCCGGGACCGCCCGGGACTGCCCAGGACCGCCCAGGACCGTCCAGACCGTCTGGTACCACCCGGGACCACACGGGACCGCCCGGGACCGCCCCGGACCGCCCGGGACCGCCCCGGACCGCCCGGGACCGCCCGGGACCGCCCAGGACCGGCCCGGACTGCCCGGGACCGCCCGGGACCGCCCCGGACCGCCCCGGACCGCCTGGGACCGCCCCAGACCGCCCAGGACCGCCCGGGACCGCCCGGGACCGCCCGGGACCGCCCCAGACTGCCCGGGACCGCCCGGAACGCCCGCGACCGCCGGGGACCGCCCGGGACCGCCCGGGACCGCCCGGGACCGCCCGGGACTGCCCGGGACTGCCCGGGACCGCCCGGGACCGCCCCGGACCGCCCCGGGACCGCCCCGGACCGCCTGGGTCCGCCCCGGACCATCCGGGACCGCCCGGGACCGCCCCGGACCGCCCGGGACCGCCCGGGAGCGCACGGGACCGCCCGGGACCGCCCAGGACCGCCCGGGACCGCCCCGGACCGCCCGGGACCGCCCGGACCGCCCCGGACCGCCCGGGACCGCCCGGGACCGTCCGGGACCGCCCGGGACCGCCCGGGACCGCCCCGGACCGCCCCGGCCCGCCCGGGACCGCCCGGGACCGCCCGGGACCGCCCGGGAGTGCCCGAGACCGCCCGGGACCGCCCGGGACCGCCCGGGACCGCCAGAGACTGCCCGGGACCGCCCGGGACCACCCCGGACCGCCCGGGACCGCCCCGGACTGCCCAGGACCGCCCGGGACTGCCCGGGACCGCCCGGGACCGCCCGGGACCGCCCGGGACCGCCCCGGACCGCCCCGGACCGCCCGGTACCGCCCGGGACCGCCCGGGACCGCCCCGGACCGTCCGGGACCGCCCGGGACCGCCCGGGACCGCCCGGGACCGCCCGGGACCGCCCAGGACCGCCCGGGACCGCCAGGGACCGCCCTGGAACGCCCGGGACCGACCGGGACCGCCCGGGACCGCCCGGGACCGCCCAGGACCGTCCAGACCGTCTGGGACCACCCGGGAAAACACGGGACCGCCCGGGACCGCCCCGGACCACCCGGGACCGCCCCGGACCGCCCGGGACCGCCTGGGACCGCCCAGGACCTGCCCGGACTGCCCGGGACCGCCCGGGACCGCCCCGGACCGCCCCGGACCGCCTGGGACCGCCCCAGACCGCCCAGGACCGCCCGGGACCACCCGGGACCGCCCGGGACCGCCCCGGACTGCCCGTGACCGCCCGGGACCGCCCGCGACCGCCCGGGACCGCCCGGGACCGCCCGGGACCGCCCGGGACCGCCCGGGACTGCCCGGGACTGCCCGGGACCGCCCGGGACCGCCCTGGACCGCCCGGGACCGCCCGGACCGCCCGGGACCGCCCCGGACCGTCCGGGACCGCCCGGGACCGCCCCGGACCGCCCGGGACCGACCGGGAGCGCACGGGACCGCCCGGGACCGCCCAGGACCGCCCGGGACCGCCCCTGACCGCCCGGGACCGCCCGGGACCGCCCCGGACCGCCTGGGACCGCCCGGGACCGTCCGGGACCGCCCCGGACCGCCCGGGACCGCCCGGGACCGCCCCGGACCGCCCCGGCCCGCCCGGGACCGCCCGGGACCGCCCGGGACCGCCTGGGACCGCTTGGGACCGCCCCGGACCGCCCCGGACTGCCCGGGACCGCCCGGGACCGCCCGGGACCTCCCGGGACCGCCCGGGACCGCCCGGGACCGCCCAGAACCGCCCGGTACCGCCCGGACCGCCCGGGACCGCCCGGACCGTCCGGGACCGCCCCGGACCGCCCGGGACCGCCCGGGACCGCCCGGGACCGCCCGGGACCGCCCAGGACCGCCCGGGACCGCCAGGGACCGCCCTAGAACGCCCGGGACCGCCCGGGACCGCCCGGGACCGCCCGGGACCGCCCAGGACCGTCCAGACCGTCTGGGACCACCCGGGACCACACGGGACCGCCCGGGACCGCCCAGGACCGCCCGGGACCGCCCCGGACCGCCCGGGACCGCCCAGGACCGCCCAGGACCGGCCCGGACTGCCCGGGACCGCCCGGGACCGCCCCGGACCGCCCCGGACCGCCTGGGACCGCCCCAGACCGCCCAGGACCGCCCGGGACCGCCCGGGACCGCCCGGGACCGCCCCGGACTGCCCGGGACCGCCCGGGACCGCCCGGGACCGCCCGGGACCGCCCGGGACTGCCCGGGACTGCCCGGGACCGCCCGGGACCACCCCGGACCGCCCGGGACCGCCCCGGACCGCCCGGGACCGCCCCGGACCGTCCGGGACCGCCCGGGACCGCCCCGGACCGCCCGGGATCGCCCGGGAGCGCACGGGACCGCCCGGGACCGTCCAGGACCGCCCGGGACCGCCCCGGACCGCCCGGGACCGCCCGGGACCGCCCCGGACCGCCCGGGACCGCCCGGGACCGTCCGGGACCGCCACGGACCGCCCAGGACCGCCCGGGACCGCCCCGGACCGCCCCGGCCCGCCCGGGACCGCCCGGGACCGCCCGGGACCGCCCGGGACCGCCTGGGACCGCCCCGGACCGCCCCGGACCGCCCGGGACCGCCCGGGACCGCCCGGGACCTCCCGGGACCGCCCGGGACCGCCCGGGACCGCCCAGGACCGCCCGGTACCGCCCCGGACCGCCCGGGACCGCCCGGGACAGCCCGGGACCGCCCCGGACTGCCCGGGACCGCCCAGCACCGCCCCGGACCGCCCGGGACCGCCCCGGACCGCCCGGGAACCGCCCCGGACCGCCCGGGACTGCCCGGACGGCGCGGGACCGCCCCGGACCGCCCGGGTCCGCCCGGGACCGCCTGGGACCGCCCCGGACCGCCCGGGACCGCCCAGGACCGCCCAGGACCTCCCAGGACCGTGCGGGACCGCCCGGGACCGCCCAGGACCGCCCGGGACCGCCCCGGACCGCCCGGGACTGCCCTGGACCGCCCGGGACTGCCCCGGACCGCCCGGGTCCGCCTGGGACCGCCCGGGACCGCCCGGACCACCCGGGACCGCCCTGGACCGCCCGGGACCGCCCTGGAACGCCCCGGACCGCCCGGGACCGGCCTGGACCGCCCGGGACCGCCCCGGACCGCCCGGGACCACCCCGGACCGCCCGGGACCGCCCGGGACCGCCCGGGACCGCCCCGGACCGCCCGGGACCGCCCGGGACCGCCCCGGACCGCCTCGGACCGGCCGGCACTGCCCCGGACCGCCCGGGACTGCCCGGGACCGCCCGGGACCTCCCCGGACCGCCCGGGACCGCCCCCGACCGCCATGGACCGCCCTGGACCGCCCGGAACCGCCCAGGACCGCCCGGGACCGCCCCGGACCGCCCGGGACCGCCCCGGACCGCCCAGGACCGCCCGGGACCGCCCGGGACCGCCCCGGACCGCGCGGGACCGCCCGGGACCGCCCCGGACCGCCCAGGACCGCCCGGGACCGCCCGAGACCGCCCCGGACCGCCCGGGACCGCCCGGGACCGCCCCGGACCGCCCCGGACCGCCGGGACCGACCGGGACCCCCCGGGACCGCCCGGGACTGCCCGGGAGCGCCCGGGACCGCCCGGGACCGCCCGGGACCGCCCGGGACCGCCCGGGACCGCCCGGGACTGCCCGGGACCGCCCGGGACCGCCCGGGACCGCCCCGGACCGCCCGGGGACTGCCCCGGACCGCCCGGGACCGCCCTGGACCGTTCGGGACCGCCCGGGACCGCCCCGGACCGCGCAGGACCGCCCGGAGCGCACGGGACCGCCCAGGACAGCCCAGGACCGCCCGGGACCGCCCCGGACCGCCCGGGACTGCCCGGGACTGCCCCGGACCGCCCGGGACCGCCTGGGACCGCCCGGGACCGCCCGGGACCGCCCGGGACCGTCCTGGACCGCCCGGGACCGCACGGGACCGCCCGGGACCGCCCCGGACCGCCCAGGACCGCCCCCGGACCGCCCGGGACCGCCCCGGACCGCCCGGGACCGCCCCGGACCACCCGGGACCGCCCGGGACCGCCCGGGACAGCCTGGGACCGCCCGGGACCGCCTGGGACCGCCCGAGACCGCCCCGGACCGCCCAGGACCGCTCGGGACCGCCCGGGACCGCCCGGGACCGCCCCGGACCGCCCGGGACCGCCCCGGACCGCCCGGGACCGCCCCAGACCGCCCAGGACCGCCCGGGACCGCCCGGGACTGCCCAGGACCGCCCGGGACCGCCCGGGACCGCCCGGGAACGCCCGGGACCGCCCGGGACCGCCGGGGACTGCCCGGGACCGCCCGGGACCGTCCGGACCGTCCGGGACCGCCCAGGACCGCCCGGGACTGCCCGGGACCGCCCCGGACCGCCCGGGACCGCCCCGGACCGCCCGGGACCGCCCCGGACCGCCCGTGACCGCCCCGGACCGCCCGGGATCGCCCCGGAC
The DNA here is from genome assembly GCF_048934315.1 of Petromyzon marinus. Classification (NCBI taxonomy): domain Eukaryota; kingdom Metazoa; phylum Chordata; class Hyperoartia; order Petromyzontiformes; family Petromyzontidae; genus Petromyzon; species Petromyzon marinus. Next base: position 50,805 of record NW_027422881.1, on the reverse strand, counting down.
CGCCCGGGACCGCCCCGGACCGCCCGGGACCGCCCTGGACCGCCCGGACCGCCCCGGACCGCCTGCGACCACCCCCGGACCGCCCGGGACTGACCGGGACCTCCCGGGACCGCCCGGGACCGCCCGGGACCGGCCCGGACCGCCCCGGCCCGCCCGGGACCGCCCGGGACCGCCCCGGACCGCCCGGGACCGCCCCGGACCGCCCGGGACCGCCCGGGACCGCCCGGGACCGCCCGGGAGTGCCCGAGACCGCCCGGGACCGCCCGGGACCGCCCGGGACCGCCCCGGACTGCCCGGGACCGCCCGGGACCGCCCGGGACCGCCCGGGACCGCCCGGGACCGCCCGGACCGCCCGGGACCGCCCGGGACTGCCCGCGACCGCCCCGGACCGCCTGGGACCGCCCGGGACCGCCCGGGACCGCCCGGGACCGCCCGGGACCGCCCAGGACCGCCCAAGACCGCCCGGAACCGCCCCGGACCGCCCCGGACCGCCCGGGACCGCCCCAGACCGCCCGGGACCGCCCGGGACCGACCGGGACCGCCCGGGACTGCCCGGGACCGCCTGGGAGTGCCCGGGACCGCCTGGGACCGCCCGGGACCGCCCGGGACCGCCCCGGACCGCCCCGGACCGCCCAGGACCGCCCCAGACCGCCAGGGACCGCCTGGGACCGACCGGGACCGCCCGGGACCGCACGGGACCGCCTGGGAGTGCCCGGGACCGCCCGGGACCCCCCGGGAACGCCTGGGACCGCCCGGGACCGCCCCTGACCGCCCGGGACCGCCCGGGACCGCCCCGGACCGCCCGGGACCGCCCCGGACCGCCCAGGACCGCCCGGACCGCCCGGGACCACCCCGGACCGCCCGGACCGCCCGGGACCGCCCCGGACCGCCCAGGACCGCCCGGGACCGCCCGGGACCACCCCGGACCGCCCGGGACCGCCGGGACCGCCTGGGACCGCCCCGGACCGCCCGGGACCGCCCGGGACCGCCCGGGACCGCCCGGGAGTGCGTGAGACTGCCCAGGACCGCCCGGGACCGCCCGGGACCGCCCGAGACAGCCCGGGACCGCCCGGGACCACCCCGGACCGCCCGGGACCGCCCCGGACTGCCCAGGACCGCCCGGGACTGCCGGGGACCGCCCGGGACCGCCCGGGACCGCCCGGGACTGCCCTGGACCGCCCCGGACCGCCCCGGACCGCCCGGTACCACCCGGGACCGCCCGGGACCGCCCCGGACCGTCCGGGACCGCCCCGGACCGCCCGGGACCGCCCGGGACCGCCCGGGACCGCCCGGGACCGCCCAGGACCGCCCGGGACCGCCAGGGACCGCCCTGGAACGCCCGGGACCGCCCGGGACCGCCCGGGACCGCCCGGGACCGCCCGGGACCGCCCAGGACCGCCCGGGACCGCCAGGGACCGCCCCGGACCGCCCGGGACCGCCCGGGACCGCCCGGGACCGCCGGGACGGCCCGGGACCGCCCGGACCGCCCCGGACCGCCCAGGACCGCCCGGGACCACCCGGGACCGCCGGGACGGCCCGGGACCGCCCGGGACCGCCCCGGACCGCCCAGGAACGCCCGGGACCACCCGCGACCGCCCGCGACCGCCCAGGACCGCCCGGGACCGCCCGGGACCTCTGGAACCGCCCAGGACCGCCCGGGACCGCCCGGGAACGCCCCGGACCGCCCCGGACCGCCCGGGACCGCCCGGGACCGCCCGGACCGCCCAGGACCGCCCGGGACCGCCAGGGACCGCCCCGGACCGCCCGGGACCGCCCGGGACCGCCCGGGACCGCCGGGACGGCCCGGGACCGCCCGGGACCGCCCCGGACCGCCCAGGACCGCCCGGGACCACCCGGGACCGCCGGGACGGCCCGGGACCGCCCGGGACCGCCCCGGACCGCCCAGGACCGCCCGGGACCACCCGCGACCGCCCGCGACCGCCCAGGACCGCCCGGGACCGCCCGGGACCTCTGGAACCGCCCGGAACCGCCCGGGACCGCCCGGGACCGCCCCGGACCGCCCCGGACCGCCCGGGACCGCCTGGGACCGCCCCGGACAGCCCGGGACCGCCCGGGACCGCCCGGGACCGCCCTGGAATGCCCGGGACCGACTGGGACCGCCCGGGACCGCCCGGGACCGCCCGGGACCGTCCGGGAGTGCCCGAGACCGCCCGGAACCGCCCGGGACCGCCCGGGACCGCCCGGGACCGCCCGCAACCGCCCCGGACCGTCCGGGACCGCCCGGGACCGCCCGGGACCGCCCGGGACCGCCCGGGACCGCCCGGGACCGCCCGGACCGCCCCGGACCGCCCCGGACCGCCCCAGACCGCCCGGGACCGCCCGGGACCGACCTGGACCGCCCGGGACCGCCAGGGACTGCCTGGGAGTGCCCGGGACCGCCCGGGACCGCCCGGGACCGCCCGGGACCACCCCGGACCGCCCCGGACCGCCCCGGACCACCCAGGACCGCCCCAGACCGCCCGGGACCGCCCGGGACCGACCGGGACCGCCCGGGACCGCCCGGGACCGCCTGGGAGTGCCCGGGACCGCCCGGGACCGCCCGGGACCGCCCGGGACCACCCGGGACCGCCCCGGACCGCCCAGGACCGCCCGGGACCACCCGCGACCGCCCGCGACCGCCCAGGACCGCCCGGGACCGCCCGGGACCTCTGGAACCGCCCGGAACCGCCCGGGACCGCCCGGGACCGCCCCGGACCGCCCCGGACCGCCCGGGACCGCCTGGGACCGCCCCGGACAGCCCGGGACCGCCCGGGACCGCCCGGGACCGCCCGGGAGTGCCCGAGACCGCCAGGGACCGCCCGGGACCGCCCGGGACCGCCCGAGACTGCCCGGGACCGCCCGGGACCACCCCGGACCGCCCGGGACCGCTCCGGACTGCCCAGGACCGCCCGGGACTGCCCGGGACCGCCCGGGACCGCCCGGGACCGCCCGGGACCGCCCCGGACCGCCCCGGACCGCCCGGTACCGCCCGGGACCGCCCGGGACCGCCCCGGACCGTCCGGGACCACCCCGGACCGCCCGGGACCGCCCGGGACCGCCCGGGACCGCCCGGGACCGCCCAGGACCGCCCGGGACCGCCAGGGACCGCCCTGGAACGCCGGAACGCCCGGGGACCGCCCGGGACCGCCTGGGACCCGCCCGGGACCGCCCGGGACCGCCCAGGGACCGGTCCAGACCGTCTGGGACCACCCGGCACCACACGGGACCGCCCGGGACCGCCCCGGACCGCCCGGGACCGCCCCGGACCGCCCGGGACCGCCCGGGACCGCCCAGGACCGGCCCGGACTGCCCGGGACCGCCCGGGACCGCCCCGGACCGCCCCGGACCGCCTGGGACCGCCCCAGACCGCCCAGGACCGCCCGGGACCGCCCGGCACCGCCCGGGACCGCCCCGGACTGCCCGGGACCGCCCGGGACCGCCCGCGACCACCGGGGACCGCCCGGGACCGCCCGGGACCGCCCGGGACTGCCCGGGACCGCCCGGGACCGCCCCGGACCGCCCGGGACCGCCCCGGACCGCCCGGGACCGCCCCGGACCATCCGGGACCGCCCGGGACCGCCCCGGACCGCCCGCGACCACCGGGGGACCGCCCGGGACCGCCCGGGACTGCCCGGGACTGCCCGGGACCGCCCGGGACCGCCCCGGACCGCCCGGGACCGCCCCGGACCGCCCGGGACTGCCCCGGACCATCCGGGACCGCCCGGGACCGCCCCGGACCGCCCGGGACCGCCCGGGAGCGCACGGGACCGCCCGGGACCGCCCAGGACCGCCCGGGACCGCCCCGGACCGCCCGGGACCGCCTGGGACCGCCCCGGACCGCCCGGGACCGCCCGGGACCGTCCGGGACCGCCCCGGACCGCCCGGGACCGCCCGGGACCGCCCCGGACCGCCCCGGCCCGCCCGGGACCGCCCGGGACCGCCCGGGACCGCCCGGGAGTGCCCGAGACCGCCAGGGACCGCCCGGGACCGCCCGGGACCGCCAGAGACTGCCCGGGACCGCCCGGGACCACCCCGGACCGCCCGGGACCGCCCCGGACTGCCCAGGACCGCCCGGGACTGCCCGGGACTGCCCGGGACCGCCCGGGACCGCCCGGGACCGCCCCGGACCGCCCCGGACCGCCCGGTACCGCCCGGGACCGCCCGGGACCGCCCCGGACCGTCCGGGACCGCCCGGGACCGCCCGGACCGCCCGGGACCGCCCGGGACCGCCCAGGACCGCCCGGGACCGCCAGGGACCGCCCTGGAACGCCCGGGACCGCCCGGGAACGCCCGGGACCGCCCGGGACCGCCCAGGACCGTCCAGACCGTTTGGACCACCCGGGAAAACACGGGACCGCCCGGGACCGCCCCGGACCACCCGGGACCGCCCCGGACCGCCCGGGACCGCCTGGGACCGCCCAGGACCGGCCCGGACTGCCCGGGACCGCCCGGGACCGCCCCGGACCGCCCGGGACCGCCCCGGACCGCCCCGGACCGCCTGGGACTGCCCCAGACCGCCCAGGACCGCCCGGGACCGCCCGGGACCGCCCGGGACCGCCCCGGACCGCCTGGGACCGCCCGGGACCGCCCGCGACCGCCCGGGACCGCCCGGGACCGCCCGGGACCGCCCGGGACCGCCCGGGACTGCCCGGGACTGCCCGGGACCGCCCGGGACCACCCTGGACCGCCCGGGACCGCCCCGGACCGCCCGGGACCGCCCCGGACCGTCCGGGACCGCCCGGGACCGCCCCGGACCGCCCGGGACCGCCCGGGAGCGCACGGGACCGCCCGGGACCGCCCAGGACCGCCCGGGACCGCCCCGGACCGCCCGGGACCGCCCGGGACCGCCCCGGACTGCCCGGGACCGCCCGGGACCGTCCGGGACCGCCCCGGACCGCCCGGGACCGCCCGGGACCGCCCCGGACCGCCCCGGCCCGCCCGGGACCGCCCGGGACCGCCCGGGACCGCCTGGGACCGCCTGGGACCGCCCCGGACCGCCCCGGACTGCCCGGGACCGCCCGGGACTGCCCGGGACCTCCCGGGACCGCCCGGGACCGCCCGGGACCGCCCAGGACCGCCCGGTACCGCCCCGGACCGCCCGGGACCGCCCCGGACCGTCCGGGACCGCCCCGGTCCGCCCGGGACCGCCCAGGACCGCCCGGTACCGCCCCGGACCGCCCGCGACCGCCCCGGACCGCCTGGGACCGCCCGGGACCGCCCGGGACCGCCCGGGACCGCCCGGGACCGCCCAGGACCGCCCGGGACCGCCCGGAACCGCTCCGGACCGCCCCGGACCGCCCGGGACCGCTCCAGACCGCCCGGGACCGCCCGGGACCGACCGGGACCGCCCGGGACCGCCCGGGACCGCCTGGGAGTGCCCGGGACCGCTTGGGACCGCCCGGGACCGCCCAGGACCGCCCCGGACCGCCCCGGACCGCCCAGGACCGCCCCAGACCGCCCGGGACCGCCTGGGACCGACCGGGACCGCCCGGGACCGCACGGGACCGCCTGGGAGTGCCCGGGACCGCCCGGGACCGCCCGGGAACGCCTGGGACCGCCCGGGGACCGCCCCTGACCGCCCGGGACCGCCCGGGACCGCCCCGGACCGCCCGGGACCGCCCTGGACCGCCCAGGACCGCCCGGGACCACCCGGGACCACCCCGGACCGCCCGGGACCACCCGGGACCGCCCCGGACCGCCCCGGACCGCCCGGGACTGACCGGGACCGCCCGGGACCGCCTGGGACCGCCCGGACCGCCCGGGACCGCCCGGGACCGCCCAGGACCGCCCGGGAGTGCGTGAGACTGCCCAGGACCGCCCGGGACCGCCCGGGACCGCCCGAGACAGCCCGGGACCGCCCGGGACCGCCCGGGACCGCCCTGGACCGCCCCGGACCGCCCCGGACCGCCCGGTACCACCCGGGACCGCCCGGGACCGCCCCGGACCGTCCGGGACCGCCCCGGACTGCCCGGGACCGCCCGGGACCGCCCGGGACCGCCCGGGACCGCCCAGGACCGCCCGGGACCGCCAGGGACCGCCCTGGAACGCCCGGGACCGCCCGGGACCGCCCGGGACCGCCCAGGACCGCCCGGGACCGCCAGGGACCGCCCCGGACCGCCCGGGACCGCCCGGGACCGCCCGGACCGCCGGGACGGCCCGGGACCGCCCGGGACCGCCCGGACCGCCCGGGACCGCCCCGGACTGCCCGGGACCGCCCGGGACCGCCCGGGACCGCCCGGGACCGCCCGGGACCGCCCGGGACCGCCCTGGAATGCCCGGGACCGACTGGGACCGCCCGGGACCGCCCGGGACCGCCCGGGACTGTCCGGGAGTGCCCGAGACCGCCCGGGACCGCCCGGGACCGCCCGGGACCGCCCGGGACCGCCCACAACCGCCCCGGACCGTCCGGGACCGCCCGGGACCGCCCGGGACCGCCCGGGACCGCCCGGGACCGCCCGGGACCGCCCCGGACCGCCCCGGACCGCCCCGGACCGCCCCAGACCGCCCGGGACCGCCCGGGACCGACCTGGACTGCCCGGGACCGCCAGGGACCGCCTGGGAGTGCCCGGGACCGCCCGGGACCGCCCGGGACCGCCCGGGGACCACCCCGGACCGCCCCGGACCGCCCCGGACCGCCCAGGACCGCCCCAGACCGCCCGGGACCGCCCGGGACCGACCGGGACCGCCCGGGACCGCCCGGGACCGCCCGGGACCGCCCGAGACTGCCCGGGACCGCCCGGGACCACCCCGGACCGCCCGGGACCGCTCCGGACTGCCCAGGACCGCCCGGGACTGCCCGGGACCGCGCGGGACCGCCCGGGACCGCCCGGGACCGCCCCGGACCGCCCCGGACCGCCCGGTACCGCCCGGGACCGCCCGGGACCGCCCCGGACCGTCCGGGACCACCCCGGACCGCCCGGGACCGCCCGGGACCGCCCGGGACCGCCCGGGACCGCCCAGGACCGCCCGGGACCGCCAGGGACCGCCCTGGAACGCCGGGACCGCCCGGGACCGCCCGGGACTGCCCGGGACCGCCCGGGACCGCCCAGGACCGTCCAGACCGTCTGGGACCACCCGGGACCACACGGGACCGCCCGGGACCGCCCCGGACCGCCCGGGACCGCCCCGGACCGCCCGGGACCGCCCGGGACCGCCCAGGACCGGCCCGGACTGCCCGGGACCGCCCGGGACCGCCCGGACCGCCCCGGACCGCCTGGGACCGCCCCAGACCGCCCAGGACCGCCCGGGACCGCCCGGGACCGCCCGGGACCGCCCCGGACTGCCCGGGACCGCCCGGGACCGCCCGCGACCACCGGGGACCGCCCGGGACCGCCCGGGACCGCCCGGGACCGCCCGGGACTGCCTGGGACTGCCCGGGACCGCCCGGGACCGCCCCGGACCGCCCGGGACCGCCCCGGACCGCCAGGGACCGCCCGGACCATCCGGGACCGCCCGGGACCGCCCCGGACCGCCCGGGACCGCCCGGGAGCGCACGGACCGCCCGGGACCGCCCAGGACCGCCCGGGACCGCCCCGGACCGCCCGGGACCGCCTGGGACCGCCCCCGGACCGCCCGGGACCGCCCGGGACCGTCCGGGACCGCCCCGGACCGCCCGGGACCGCCCGGGACCCGCCCGGACCGCCCCGGCCCGCCCGGGACCGCCCGGGACCGCCCGGGACCGCCCGGGAGTGCCCGAGACCGCCGGGGACCGCCCGGGACCGCCCGGGACCGCCAAAGACTGCCCGGGACCGCCCGGGACCACCCCGGACCGCCCGGGACCGCCCCGGACTGCCCAGGACCGCCCGGGACTGCCCGGGACCGCCCGGGACCGCCCGGGACCGCCCGGGACCGCCCCGGACCGCCCCGGACCGCCCGGTACCGCCCGGGACCGCCCGGGACCGCCCCGGACCGTCCGGGACCGCCCGGGACCGCCCGGGACCGCCCGGGACCGCCCGGGACCGCCCAGGACCACCCGGGACCGCCAGGGACCGCCCTGGAACGCCCGGGACCGCCCGGGACCGCCCGGGACCGCCCGGGACCGCCCAGGACCGTTCAGACCGTTTGGGACCACCCGGGAAAAGACGGGACCGCCCGGGACCGCCCCGGACCACCCGGGACCGCCCCGGACCGCCCGGGACCGCCTGGGACCGCCCAGGACCGGCCCGGACTGCCCGGGACCGCCCGGGACCGCCCCGACCGCCCGGGACCGCCCCGGACCGCCCCGGACCGCCTGGGACTGCCCAGACCGCCCAGGACCGCCCGGGACCGCCCGGGACCGCCCGGGACCGCCCCGGACCGCCTGGGACCGCCCGGGACCGCCCGCGACAGCCCGGGACCGCCCGGGACCGCCCGGGACCGCCCGGGACCGCCCGGGACTGCCCGGGACTGCCCGGGACCACCCGGGACCGCCCTGGACCGCCCGGGACCGCCCCGGACCGCCCGGGACCGCCCCGGACCGTCCGGGACCGCCCGGGACCGCCCCGGACCGCCCGGGACCGCCCGGGGAGCGCACGGGACCGCCCGGGACCGCCCAGGACCGCCCGGGACCGCCCCGGACCGCCCGGGACCACCCGGGACCGCCCCGGACTGCCCGGGACCGCCCGGGACCGTCCGGGACCGCCCCGGACCGCCCGGGACCGCCCGGGACCGCCCCGGACCGCCCCGGCCCGCCCGGGACCGCCCGGGACCGCCCGGGACCGCCTGGGACCGCCTGGGACCGCCCCGGACCGCCCCGGACTGCCCGGGACCGCCCGGGACTGCCCGGGACCTCCCGGGACCGCCCGGGACCGCCCGGGACCGCCCAGGACCGCCCGGTACCGCCCCGGACCGCCCGGGACCGCCCCGGACCGTCCGGGACCGCCCCGGTCCGCCCGGGACCGCCCGGGACCGCCCGGGACCGCCCGGGACCGCCCAGGACCGCCCGGGACCGCCAGGGACCGCGCTGGAACGCCCGGGACCGCCCGGGACCGCCCGGGACCGCCCGGGACCGCCCAGGACCGTCCAGACCGTCTGGGACCACCCGGGACCACACGGGACCGCCCGGGACCGCCCAGGACCGCCCGGGACCGCCCCGGACCGCCCAGGACCGCCCAGGACCGCCCAGGACCGGCCCGGACTGCCCGGGACCGCCCGGGACCGCCCCGGATCGCCCCGGACCGCCTGGGACCGCCCCAGACCGCCCAGGACTGCCCGGGACCGCCCGGGACCGCCCGGGACCGCCCCGGACTGCCCGGGACCGCCCGGGACCGCCCGGGACGGCCCGGGACCGCCCGGGACTGCCCGGGACTGCCCGGGACCGCCCGGGACCGCCCCGGACCGCCCGGGACCGCCCCGGAACGCCCGGGACCGCCCCGGACCGTCCGGGACCGCCCGGGACCGCCCCGGACCGCCCGGGATCGCCCGGGAGCGCACGGGACCGCCCGGGACCGCCCAGGACCGCCCGGGACCGCCACGGACCGCCCGGGACCGCCCGGGACCGCCCCGGACCGCCCGGGACCGCCCGGGACCGTCCGGGACCGCCCCGGACCGCCCAGGACCGCCCGGGACCGCCCCGGACCGCCCCGGCCCGCCCGGGACCGCCCGGGACCGCCCGGGACCGCCCGGGACCGCCTGGGACCGCCCCGGACCGCCCCGGACCGCCCGGGACCGCCCGGGACCGTCCGGGACCTCCCGGGACCGCCCGGGACCGCCCGCGACCGCCCAGGACTGCCCGGTACCGCCCCGGACCGCCCGGGACCGCCCGGGACAGCGGGACCGCCGCGGACTGCCCGGGAACGCCCAGGACCGCCCCGGACCGCCCGGGACCGCCCCGGACCGCCCGGGAACCGCCCCGGACCGCCCGGGACTGCCCCGGACGGCGCGGGGACCGCCCCGGACCGCCCGGGTCCGCCCGGGACCGCCTGGGACCGCCCCGGACCGCCCGGGACCGCCCAGGACCGCCCAGGACCTCCCAGGACCGTGCGGGACCGCCCGGGACCGCCCAGGACCGCCCGGGACCGCCCCGGACCGCCCGGGACCGCCCCGGACCGCCCGGACTGCCCCGGACCGCCCGGGTCCGCCTGGGACCGCCCGGGACCGCCCGGACCACCCGGGACCGCCCTGGACCGCCCGGGACCGCCCTGGAACGCCCCGGACCGCCCGGGACCGGCCTGGACCGCCCGGGACCGCCAAGGACCGCCCGGGACCACCCCGGACCGCCCGGGACCGCCCGGGACCGCCCGGGACCGCCCCGGACCGCCCGGGACCGCCCGGACCGCCCCGGGACCGCCTCGGACCGGCCGGCACTGCCCGGACCGCCCGGGACTGCCCGGGACCACCCGGGACCTCCCCGGACCGCCCGGGACCGCCCCCGACCGCCATGGACCGCCCAGGACCGCCCGGGACCGCCCCGGACCGCCCGGGACCGCCCCGGACCGCCCAGGACCGCCCGGGACCGCCCGGGACCGCCCCGGACCGCCCGGGACCGCCCAGGACCGCCCGGACCGCCCCGGACCGCCCGGGACCGACCGGGACCGCCCGGGACCGCCCGGGACAGCCCGGGAGCGCCCGGGACCGCCCAGGAGCGCCCGGGACCGCCCGGGACCGCCCGGGACCGCCCGGGAACGCCCGGGACCGCCCGGGACTGCCCGGGACCGCCCGGGACCGCCCGGGACCGCCCCGGACCGCCCGGGACTGCCCCGGACCGCCCGGGACCGCCCTGGACCATCCGGGACCGCCCGGGACCACCCCGGACCGCGCAGGACTGCCCGGGAGCGCACGGGACCGCCCAGGACAGCCCAGGACCGCCCGGGACCGCCCGGGACCGCCCGGGACCGCCCAGGACCGTCCAGACCGTCTGGGACCACCCGGGACCACACGGGACCGCCCGGGACCGCCCAGGACCGCCCGGGACCGCCCCGGACCGCCCGGGACCTCCCAGGACCGCCCAGGACCGGCCCGGACTGCCCGGGACCGCCCGGGACCGCCCCGGATCGCCCCGGACCGCCTGGGACCGCCCCAGACCGCCCAGGACCGCCCGGGACCGCCCGGGACCACCCGGGACCGCCCCGGACTGCCCGGGACCGCCCGGGACCGCCCGGGACGGCCCGGGACCGCCGGGGACTGCCCGAGACTGCCCGGGACCGCCCGGGACCGCCCCGGACCGTCCGGGACCGCCCGGGACCGCCCCGGACCGCCCGGGATCGCCCGGGAGCGCACGGGACCGCCCGGGACCGCCCAGGACCGCCCGGGACCGCCCCGGACCGCCCGGGACCGCCCGGGACCGCCCCGGACCGCCCGGGACCGCCCGGGACCGTCCGGGACCGCCCCGGACCGCCCAGGACCGCCCGGGACCGCCCCGGACCGCCCCGGCCCGCCCGGGACCGCCCGGGACCGCCCGGGACCGCCCGGGACCGCCTGGGACCGCCCCGGACCGCCCCGGACCGCCCGGGACCGCCCGGGACCGCCCGGGACCTCCCGGGACCGCCCGGGACCGCCCGCGACCGCCCAGGACCGCCCGGTACCGCCCCGGACCGCCCGGGACCGCCCGGGACAGCCCGGGACCGCCGCGGACTGCCCGGGACCGCCCAGGACCGCCCCGGACCGCCCGGGACTGCCCCGGACCGCCCGGGAACCGCCCCGGACCGCCCGGGACTGCCCCGGACGGCGCGGGACCGCCCCGGACCGCCCGGGTCCGCCCGGGACCGCCTGGGACCGCCCCGGACCGCCCGGGACCGCCCAGGACCGCCCAGGACCTCCCAGGACCGTGCGGGACCGCCCGGGACCGCCCAGGACCGCCCGGGACCGCCCCGGACCGCCCGGGACTGCCCTGGACCGCCCGGGACTGCCCCGGACCGCCCGGGTCCGCCTGGGACCGCCCGGGACCGCCCGGACCACCCGGGACCGCCCCGGACCGCCCGGGACCGGCCCGGACCGCCCGGGACTGCCCCGGACCCCGGGTCCGCCTGGGACCCGCCCGGGACCGCCCGGACCAACCCGGGACCGCCCTGGACCGCCCGGGACCGCCCTGGAACGCCCCGGACCGCCCGGGACCGGCCTGGACCGCCCGGGACCGCCAAGGACCGCCCGGGACCGCCCGGGACTGCCCGGACCGCCCGGGACCGCCCCGGACCGCCCGGGACCGCCCGGACCGCCCGGGACCGCCCCGGACCATCCGGGACTGCCCGGGACCGCCCCGGACCGCCCGCGACCACCGGGGACCGCCCGGGACCGCCCGGACTGCCCGGGACTGCCCGGGACCGCCCGGGACCGCCCCGGACCGCCCGGGACCGCCCCGGACCGCCCGGGACCGCCCCGGACCATCCGGGACCGCCCGGGACCGCCCCGGACCGCCCGGGACCGCCCGGGAGCGCACGGGACCGCCCGGGACCGCCCAGGACCGCCCGGGACCGCCCCGGACCGCCCGGGACCGCCTGGGACCGCCCCGGACCGCCCGGGACCGCCCGGGACCGTCCGGGACCGCCCCGGACCGCCCGGGACCGCCCGGGACCGCCCCGGACCGCCCCGGCCCGCCCGGGACCGCCCGGGACCGCCCGGGACCGCCCGGGAGTGCCCGAGACCGCCAGGGACCGCCCGGGACCGCCCGGACTGCCAGAGACTGCCCGGGACCGCCCGGGACCACCCCGGACCGCCCGGGACCGCCCCGGACTGCCCAGGACCGCCCGGGACTGCCCGGGACTGCCCGGGACCGCCCGGGACCGCCCGGGACCGCCCCGGACCGCCCCGGACCGCCCGGTACCGCCCGGGACCGCCCGGGACCGCCCCGGACCGTCCGGGACCGCCCGGGACCTCCCGGGACCGCCCGGGACCGCCCGGGACCGCCCAGGACCGCCCGGGACCGCCAGGGACCGCCCTGGAACGCCCGGGACCGCCCGGGAACGCCCGGGACCGCCCGGGACCGCCCAGGACCGTCCAGACCGTTTGGGACCACCCGGGAAAACACGGGACCGCCCGGGACCGCCCCGGACCACCCGGGACCGCCCCGGACCGCCCGGGACCGCCTGGGACCGCCCAGGACCGGCCCGGACTGCCCGGGACCGCCCGGGACCGCCCCGGACCGCCCGGGACCGCCCCGGACCGCCCCGGACCGCCTGGGACTGCCCCAGACCGCCCAGGACCGCCCGGGACCGCCCGGGACCGCCCGGGACCGCCCCGGACCGCCTGGGACCGCCCGGGACCGCCCGCGACCGCCCGGGACCGCCCGGGACCGCCCGGGACCGCCCGGGACCGCCCGGGACTGCCCGGGACTGCCCGGGACCGCCCGGGACCACCCTGGACCGCCCGGGACCGCCCCGGACCGCCCGGGACCGCCCCGGACCGTCCGGGACCGCCCGGGACCGCCCCGGACCGCCCGGGACCGTCCGGGAGCGCACGGGACCGCCCGGGACCGCCCAGGACCGCCCGGGACCGCCCCGGACCGCCCGGGACCGCCCGGGACCGCCCCGGACTGCCCGGGACCGCCCGGGACCGTCCGGGACCGCCCCGGACCGCCCGGGACCGCCCGGGACCGCCCCGGACCGCCCCGGCCCGCCCGGGACCGCCCGGGACCGCCCGGGACCGCCTGGGACCGCCTGGGACCGCCCCGGACCGCCCCGGACTGCCCGGGACCGCCCGGGACTGCCCGGGACCTCCCGGGACTGCCCGGGACTGCCCGGGACCGCCCAGGACCGCCCGGTACCGCCCCGGACCGCCCGGGACCGCCCCGGACCGTCCGGGACCGCCCCGGTCCGCCCGGGACCGTCCAGGACCGCCCGGTACCGCCCCGGACCGCCCGCGACCGCCCCGGACCGCCTGGGACCGCCCGGGACCGCCCGGGACCGCCCGGGACCGCCCGGGACCGCCCAGGACCGCCCGGGACCGCCCGGAACCGCCCCGGACCGCCCCGGACCGCCCGGGACCGCCCCAGACCGCCCGGGACCGCCCGGGACCGACCGGGACCGCCCGGGACCGCCCGGGACCGCCTGGGAGTGCCCGGGACCGCTTGGGACCGCCCGGGACCGCCCAGGACCGCCCCGGACCGCCCCGGACCGCCCAGGACCGCCCCAGACCGCCCGGGACCGCCTGGGACCGACCGGGACCGCCCGGGACCGCACGGGACCGCCTGGGAGTGCCCGGGACCGCCCGAGACCGCCCGGGAACGCCTGGGACCGCCCGGGACCGCCCCTGACCGCCCGGGACCGCCCGGGACCGCCCCGGACCGCCTGGGACCGCCCTGGACCGCCCAGGACCGCCCGGGACCACCCGGGACCACCCCGGACCGCCCGGGACCACCCGGGACCGCCCCGGACCGCCTGGGACCGCCCCGGACCGCCCGGGACCGCCCGGGACCGCCCAGGACCGCCCGGGAGTGCGTGAGACTGCCCAGGACCGCCCGGGACCGCCCGGGACCGCCCGAGACAGCCCGGGACCGCCCGGGACCGCCCGGGACCGCCCTGGACCGCCCCGGACCGCCCCGGACCGCCCGGTACCACCCGGGACCGCCCGGGACCGCCCCGGACCGTCCGGGACCGCCCCGGACCGCCCGGGACCGCCCGGGACCGCCCGGGACCGCCCGGGACCGCCCAGGACCGCCCGGGACCGCCAGGGATCACCCTGGAACGCCCGGGACCGCCCGGGACCGCCCGGGACCGCCCGGGACCGCCCGGGACCGCCCGGGACCGCCCAGGACCGCCCGGGACCGCCAGGGACCGCCCCGGACCGCCCGGGACCGCCCGGGACCGCCCGGGACCGCCGGGACGGCCCGGGACCGCCCGGGACCGCCCCGGACCGCCCGGGACCGCCCCGGACTGCCCGGGACCGCCCGGGACCGCCCGGGACCGCCCGGGACCGCCCGGGACCGCCCGGGACCGCCCTGGAATGCCCGGGACCGACTGGGACCGCCCGGGACCGCCCGGGACCGCCCGGGACCGTCCGGGAGTGCCCGAGACCGCCCGGGACCGCCCGGGACCGCCCGGGACCGCCCGGGACCGCCCACAACCGCCCCGGACCGTCCGGGACCGCCCGGGACCGCCCGGGACCGCCCGGGACCGCCCGGGACCGCCCGGGACCGCCCCGGACCGCCCCGGACCGCCCCGGACCGCCCCAGACCGCCCGGGACCGCCCGGGACCGACCTGGACCGCCCGGGACCGCCAGGGACCGCCTGGGAGTGCCCGGGACCGCCCGGGACCGCCCGGGACCGCCCGGGACCACCCCGGACCGCCCCGGACCGCCCCGGACCGCCCAGGACCGCCCCAGACCGCCCGGGACCGCCCGGGACCGACCGGGACCGCCCGGGACCGCCCGGGACCGCCCGGGACCGCCCGAGACTGCCCGGGACCGCCCGGGACCACCCCGGACCGCCCGGGACCGCTCCGGACTGCCCAGGACCGCCCGGGACTGCCCGGGAACGCCCGGGACCGCCCGGGACCGCCCAGGACCGTCCAGACCGTTTGGGACCACCCGGGAAAACACGGGACCGCCCGGGACCGCCCCGGACCACCCGGGACCGCCCCGGACCGCCCGGGACCGCCTGGGACCGCCCAGGACCGGCCCGGACTGCCCGGGACCGCCCGGGACCGCCCCGGACCGCCCGGGACCGCCCCGGACCGCCCCGGACCGCCTGGGACTGCCCCAGACCGCCCAGGACCGCCCGGGACCGCCCGGGACCGCCCGGGACCGCCCCGGACCGCCTGGGACCGCCCGGGACCGCCCGCGACCGCCCGGAACCGCCCGGGACCGCCCGGGACCGCCCGGGACCGCCCGGGACTGCCCGGGACTGCCCGGGACCGCCCGGGACCACCCTGGACCGCCCGGGACCGCCCCGGACCGCCCGGGACCGCCCCGGACCGTCCGGGACCGCCCGGGACCGCCCCGGACCGCCCGGGACCGCCCGGGAGCGCACGGGACCGCCCGGGACCGCCCAGGACCGCCCGGGACCGCCCCGGACCGCCCGGGACCGCCCGGGACCGCCCCGGACTGCCCGGGACCGCCCGGGACCGTCCGGGACCGCCCCGGACCGCCCGGGACCGCCCGGGACCGCCCCGGACCGCCCCGGCCCGCCCGGGACCGCCCGGGACCGCCCGGGACCGCCTGGGACCGCCTGGGACCGCCCCGGACCGCCCCGGACTGCCCGGGACCGCCCGGGACTGCCCGGGACCTCCCGGGACTGCCCGGGACCGCCCGGGACCGCCCAGGACCGCCCGGTACCGCCCCGGACCGCCCGGGACCGCCCCGGACCGTCCGGGACCGCCCCGGTCCGCCCGGGACCGCCCAGGACCGCCCGGTACCGCCCCGGACCGCCCGCGACCGCCCCGGACCGCCTGGGACCGCCCGGGACCGCCCGGGACCGCCCGGGACCGCCCGGGACCGCCCAGGACCGCCCGGGACCGCCCGGAACCGCCCCGGACCGCCCCGGACCGCCCGGGACCGCCCCAGACCGCCCGGGACCGCCCGGGACCGACCGGGACCGCCCGGGACCGCCCGGGACCGCCTGGGAGTGCCCGGGACCGCTTGGGACCGCCCGGGACCGCCCAGGACCGCCCCGGACCGCCCCGGACCGCCCAGGACCGCCCCAGACCGCCCGGGACCGCCTGGGACCGACCGGGACCGCCCGGGACCGCACGGGACCGCCTGGGAGTGCCCGGGACCGCCCGGGACCGCCCGGGAACGCCTGGGACCGCCCGGGACCGCCCCTGACCGCCCGGGACCGCCCGGGACCGCCCCGGACCGCCCGGGACCGCCCTGGACCGCCCAGGACCGCCCGGGACCACCCGGGACCACCCCGGACCGCCCGGGACCACCCGGGACCGCCCCGGACCGCCCCGGACCGCCCGGGACTGACCGGGACCGCCCGGGACCGCCTGGGACCGCCCCGGACCGCCCGGGACCGCCCGGGACCGCCCAGGACCGCCCGGGAGTGCGTGAGACTGCCCAGGACCGCCCGGGACCGCCCGGGACCGCCCGAGACAGCCCGGGACCGCCCGGGACCGCCCGGGACCGCCCTGGACCGCCCCGGACCGCCCCGGACCGCCCGGTACCACCCGGGACCGCCCGGGACCGCCCCGGACCGTCCGGGACCGCCCCGGACCGCCCGGGACCGCCCGGGACCGCCCGGGACCGCCCGGGACCGCCCAGGACCGCCCGGGACCGCCAGGGACCGCCCTGGAACGCCCGGGACCGCCCGGGACCGCCCGGGACCGCCCGGGACCACCCGGGACCGCCCAGGACCGCCCGGGACCGCCAGGGACCGCCCCGGACCGCCCGGGACCGCCCGGGACCGCCCGGGACCGCCGGGACGGCCCGGGACCGCCCGGGACCGCCCCGGACCGCCCGGGACCGCCCCGGACTGCCCGGGACCGCCCGGGACCGCCCGGGACCGCCCGGGACCGCCCGGGACCGCCCGGGACCGCCCTGGAATGCCCGGGACCGACTGGGACCGCCCGGGACCGCCCGGGACCGCCCGGGACCGTCCGGGAGTGCCCGAGACCGCCCGGGACCGCCCGGGACCGCCCGGGACCGCCCGGGACCGCCCACAACCGCCCCGGACCGTCCGGGACCGCCCGGGACCGCCCGGGACCGCCCGGGACCGCCCGGGACCGCCCGGGACCGCCCCGGACCGCCCCGGACCGCCCCGGACCGCCCCAGACCGCCCGGGACCGCCCGGGACCGACCTGGACCGCCCGGGACCGCCAGGGACCGCCTGGGAGTGCCCGGGACCGCCCGGGACCGCCCGGGACCGCCCGGGACCACCCCGGACCGCCCCGGACCGCCCCGGACCGCCCAGGACCGCCCCAGACCGCCCGGGACCGCCCGGGACCGACCGGGACCGCCCGGGACCGCCCGGGACCGCCCGGGACCGCCCGAGACTGCCCGGGACCGCCCGGGACCACCCCGGACCGCCCGGGACCGCTCCGGACTGCCCAGGACCGCCCGGGACTGCCCGGGACCGCCCGGGACCGCCCGGGACCGCCCGGGACCGCCCCGGACCGCCCCGGACCGCCCGGTACCGCCCGGGACCGCCCGGGACCGCCCCGGACCGTCCGGGACCACCCCGGACCGCCCGGGACCGCCCGGGACCGCCCGGGACCGCCCGGGACCGCCCAGGACCGCCCGGGACCGCCAGGGACCGCCCTGGAACGCCCGGGACCGCCCGGGACCGCCCGGGACCGCCCGGGACCGCCCGGGACCGCCCAGGACCGTCCAGACCGTCTGGGACCACCCGGGACCACACGGGACCGCCCGGGACCGCCCCGGACCGCCCGGGACCGCCCCGGACCGCCCGGGACCGCCCGGGACCGCCCAGGACCGGCCCGGACTGCCCGGGACCGCCCGGGACCGCCCCGGACCGCCCCGGACCGCCTGGGACCGCCCCAGACCGCCCAGGACCGCCCGGGACCGCCCGGGACCGCCCGGGACCGCCCCGGACTGCCCGGGACCGCCCGGGACCGCCCGCGACCACCGGGGACCGCCCGGGACCGCCCGGGACCGCCCGGGACCGCCCGGGACTGCCTGGGACTGCCCGGGACCGCCCGGGACCGCCCCGGACCGCCCGGGACCGCCCCGGACCGCCCGGGACCGCCCCGGACCATCCGGGACCGCCCGGGACCGCCCCGGACCGCCCGGGACCGCCCGGGAGCGCACGGGACCACCCGGGACCGCCCAGGACCGCCCGGGACCGCCCCGGACCGCCCGGGACCGCCTGGGACCGCCCCGGACCGCCCGGGACCGCCCGGGACCGTCCGGGACCGCCCCGGACCGCCCGGGACCGCCCGGGACCGCCCCGGACCGCCCCGGCCCGCCCGGGACCGCCCGGGACCGCCCGGGACCGCCCGGGAGTGCCCGAGACCGCCGGGGACCGCCCGGGACCGCCCGGGACCGCCAGAGACTGCCCGGGACCGCCCGGGACCACCCCGGACCGCCCGGGACCGCCCCGGACTGCCCACGACCGCCCGGGACTGCCCGGGACCGCCCGGGACCGCCCGGGACCGCCCGGGACCGCCCCGGACCGCCCCGGACCGCCCGGTACCGCCCGGGACCGCCCGGGACCGCCCCGGACCGTCCGGGACCGCCCGGGACCGCCCGGGACCGCCCGGGACCGCCCGGGACCGCCCAGGACCGCCCGGGACCGCCAGGGACCGCCCTGGAACGCCCGGGACCGCCCGGGACCGCCCGGGACCGCCCGGGACCGCCCAGGACCGTTCAGACCGTTTGGGACCACCCGGGAAAACACGGGACCGCCCGGGACCGCCCCGGACCACCCGGGACCGCCCCGGACCGCCCGGGACCGCCTGGGACCGCCCAGGACCGGCCCGGACTGCCCGGGACCGCCCGGGACCGCCCCGGACCGCCTGGGACCGCCCGGGACCGCCCGCGACAGCCCGGGACCGCCCGGGACCGCCCGGGACCGCCCGGGACCGCCCGGGACTGCCCGGGACTGCCCGGGACCACCCGGGACCGCCCTGGACCGCCCGGGACCGCCCCGGACCGCCCGGGACCGCCCCGGACCGTCCGGGACCGCCCGGGACCGCCCCGGACCGCCCGGGACCGCCCGGGAGCGCACGGGACCGCCCGGGACCGCCCAGGACCGCCCGGGACCGCCCCGGACCGCCCGGGACCGCCCGGGACCGCCCCGGACTGCCCGGGACCGCCCGGGACCGTCCGGGACCGCCCCGGACCGCCCGGGACCGCCCGGGACCGCCCCGGTCCGCCCCGGCCCGCCCGGGACCGCCCGGGACCGCCCGGGACCGCCTGGGACCGCCTGGGACCGCCCCGGACCGCCCCGGACTGCCCGGGACCGCCCGGGACTGCCCGGGACCTCCCGGGACTGCCCGGGACCGCCCGGGACCGCCCAGGACCGCCCGGTACCGCCCCGGACCGCCCGGGACCGCCCCGGACCGTCCGGGACCGCCCCGGTCCGCCCGGGACCGCCCAGGACCGCCCGGTACCGCCCCGGACCGCCCGCGACCGCCCCGGACCGCCTGGGACCGCCCGGGACCGCCCGGGACCGCCCGGGACCGCCCGGGACCGCCCAGGACCGCCCGGGACCGCCCGGAACCGCCCCGGACCGCCCCGGACCGCCCGGGACCGCCCCAGACCGCCCGGGACCGCCCGGGACCGACCGGGACCGCCCGGGACCGCCCGGGACCGCCTGGGAGTGCCCGGGACCGCTTGGGACCGCCCGGGACCGCCCAGGACCGCCCCGGACCGCCCCGGACCGCCCAGGACCGCCCCAGACCGCCCGGGACCGCCTGGGACCGACCGGGACCGCCCGGGACCGCACGGGACCGCCTGGGAGTGCCCGGGACCGCCCGGGACCGCCCGGGAACGCCTGGGACCGCCCGGGACCGCCCTGACCGCCCGGGACCGCCCGGGACCGCCCCGGACCGCCCGGGACCGCCCTGGACCGCCCAGGACCGCCCGGGACCACCCGGGACCACCCCGGACCGCCCGGGACCACCCGGGACCGCCCCGGACCGCCCCGGACCGCCCGGGACTGACCGGGACCGCCCGGGACCGCCTGGGACCGCCCCGGACCGCCCGGGACCGCCCGGGACCGCCCAGGACCGCCCGGGAGTGCGTGAGACTGCCCAGGACCGCCCGGGACCGCCCGGGACCGCCCGAGACAGCCCGGGACCGCCCGGGACCGCCCGGGACCGCCCTGGACCGCCCCGGACCGCCCCGGACCGCCCGGTACCACCCGGGACCGCCCGGGACCGCCCCGGACCGTCCGGGACCGCCCCGGACCGCCCGGGACCGCCCGGGACCGCCCGGGACCGCCCGGGACCGCCCAGGACCGCCCGGGACCGCCAGGGACCGCCCTGGAACGCCCGGGACCGCCCGGGACCGCCCGGGACCGCCCGGGACCACCCGGGACCGCCCAGGACCGCCCGGGACCGCCAGGGACCGCCCCGGACCGCCCGGGACCGCCCGGGACCGCCCGGGACCGCCGGGACGGCCCGGGACCGCCCGGGACCGCCCCGGACCGCCCGGGACCGCCCCGGACTGCCCGGGACCGCCCGGGACCGCCCGGGACCGCCCGGGACCGCCCGGGACCGCCCGGGACCGCCCTGGAATGCCCGGGACCGACTGGGACCGCCCGGGACCGCCCGGGACCGCCCGGGACCGTCCGGGAGTGCCCGAGACCGCCCGGGACCGCCCGGGACCGCCCGGGACCGCCCGGGACCGCCCACAACCGCCCCGGACCGTCCGGGACCGCCCGGGACCGCCCGGGACCGCCCGGGACCGCCCGGGACCGCCCGGGACCGCCCCGGACCGCCCCGGACCGCCCCGGACCGCCCCAGACCGCCCGGGACCGCCCGGGACCGACCTGGACCGCCCGGGACCGCCAGGGACCGCCTGGGAGTGCCCGGGACCGCCCGGGACCGCCCGGGACCGCCCGGGACCACCCCGGACCGCCCCGGACCGCCCCGGACCGCCCAGGACCGCCCCAGACCGCCCGGGACCGCCCGGGACCGACCGGGACCGCCCGGGACCGCCCGAGACTGCCCGGGACCGCCCGGGACCACCCCGGACCGCCCGGGACCGCTCCGGACTGCCCAGGACCGCCCGGGACTGCCCGGGACCGCCCGGGACCGCCCGGGACCGCCCGGGACCGCCCCGGACCGCCCCGGACCGCCCGGTACCGCCCGGGACCGCCCGGGACCGCCCCGGACCGTCCGGGACCACCCCGGACCGCCCGGGACCGCCCGGGACCGCCCGGGACCGCCCGGGACCGCCCAGGACCGCCCGGGACCGCCAGGGACCGCCCTGGAACGCCCGGGACCGCCCGGGACCGCCCGGGACCGCCCGGGACCGCCCGGGACCGCCCAGGACCGTCCAGACCGTCTGGGACCACCCGGGACCACACGGGACCGCCCGGGACCGCCCCGGACCGCCCGGGACCGCCCCGGACCGCCCGGGACCGCCCGGGACCGCCCAGGACCGGCCCGGACTGCCCGGGACCGCCCGGGACCGCCCCGGACCGCCCCGGACCGCCTGGGTCCGCCCCAGACCGCCCAGGACCGCCCGGGACCGCCCGGGACCGCCCGGAACCGCCCCGGACTGCCCGGGACCGCCCGGGACCGCCCGCGACCACCGGGGACCGCCCGGACCGCCCGGGACCGCCCGGGACCGCCCGGGACTGCCTGGGACTGCCCGGGACCGCCCGGGACCGCCCCGGACCGCCCGGGACCGCCCCGGACCGCCCGGGACCGCCCCGGACCATCCGGGACCGCCCGGGACCGCCCCGGACCGCCCGGGACCGCCCGGGAGCGCACGGGACCACCCGGGACCGCCCAGGACCGCCCGGGACCGCCCCGGACCGCCCGGGACCGCCTGGGACCGCCCCGGACCGCCCGGGACCGCCCGGGACCGTCCGGGACCGCCCCGGACCGCCCGGGACCGCCCGGGACCGCCCCGGACCGCCCCGGCCCGCCCGGGACCGCCCGGGACCGCCCGGGACCGCCCGGGAGTGCCCGAGACCGCCGGGGACCGCCCCGGACCGCCCCGGACCGCCCCAGACCGCCCGGGACCGCCCGGGACCGACCTGGACCGCCCGGGACCGCCAGGGACCGCCTGGGAGTGCCCGGGACCGCCCGGGACCGCCCGGGACCGCCCGGGACCACCCCGGACCGCCCCGGACCGCCCCGGACCGCCCAGGACCGCCCCAGACCGCCCGGGACCGCCCGGGACCGACCGGGACCGCCCGGGACCGCCCGAGACTGCCCGGGACCGCCCGGGACCACCCCGGACCGCCCGGGACCGCTCCGGACTGCCCAGGACCGCCCGGGACTGCCCGGGACCGCCCGGGACCGCCCGGGACCGCCCGGGACCGCCCCGGACCGCCCCGGACCGCCCGGTACCGCCCGGGACCGCCCGGGACCGCCCCGGACCGTCCGGGACCACCCCGGACCGCCCGGGACCGCCCGGGACCGCCCGGGACCGCCCGGGACCGCCCAGGACCGCCCGGGACCGCCAGGGACCGCCCTGGAACGCCCGGGACCGCCCGGGACCGCCCGGGACCGCCCGGGACCGCCCGGGACCGCCCAGGACCGTCCAGACCGTCTGGGACCACCCGGGACCACACGGGACCGCCCGGGACCGCCCCGGACCGCCCGGGACCGCCCCGGACCGCCCGGGACCGCCCGGGACCGCCCAGGACCGGCCCGGACTGCCCGGGACCGCCCGGGACCGCCCCGGACCGCCCCGGACCGCCTGGGACCGCCCCAGACCGCCCAGGACCGCCCGGGACCGCCCGGGACCGCCCGGGACCGCCCCGGACTGCCCGGGACCGCCCGGGACCGCCCGCGACCACCGGGGACCGCCCGGGACCGCCCGGGACCGCCCGGGACCGCCCGGGACTGCCTGGGACTGCCCGGGACCGCCCGGGACCGCCCCGGACCGCCCGGGACCGCCCCGGACCGCCCGGGACCGCCCCGGACCATCCGGGACCGCCCGGGACCGCCCCGGACCGCCCGGGACCGCCCGGGAGCGCACGGGACCACCCGGGACCGCCCAGGACCGCCCGGGACCGCCCCGGACCGCCCGGGACCGCCTGGGACCGCCCCGGACCGCCCGGGACCGCCCGGGACCGTCCGGGACCGCCCCGGACCGCCCGGGACCGCCCGGGACCGCCCCGGACCGCCCCGGCCCGCCCGGGACCGCCCGGGACCGCCCGGGACCGCCCGGGAGTGCCCGAGACCGCCGGGGACCGCCCGGGACCGCCCGGGACCGCCAGAGACTGCCCGGGACCGCCCGGGACCACCCCGGACCGCCCGGGACCGCCCCGGACTGCCCACGACCGCCCGGGACTGCCCGGGACCGCCCGGGACCGCCCGGGACCGCCCGGGACCGCCCCGGACCGCCCCGGACCGCCCGGTACCGCCCGGGACCGCCCGGGACCGCCCCGGACCGTCCGGGACTGCCCGGGACCGCCCGGGACCGCCCGGGACCGCCCGGGACCGCCCAGGACCGCCCGGGACCGCCAGGGACCGCCCTGGAACGCCCGGGACCGCCCGGGACCGCCCGGGACCGCCCGGGACCGCCCAGGACCGTTCAGACCGTTTGGGACCACCCGGGAAAACACGGGACCGCCCGGGACCGCCCGGACCACCCGGGACCGCCCCGGACCGCCCGGGACCGCCTGGGACCGCCCAGGACCGGCCCGGACTGCCCGGGACCGCCCGGGACCGCCCCGGACCGCCCGGGACCGCCCCGGACCGCCCCGGACCGCCTGGGACTGCCCCAGACCGCCCAGGACCGCCCGGGACCGCCCGGGACCGCCCGGGACCGCCCCGGACCGCCTGGGACCGCCCGGGACCGCCCGCGACAGCCCGGGACCGCCCGGGACCGCCCGGGACCGCCCGGGACCGCCCGGGACTGCCCGGGACTGCCCGGGACCACCCGGGACCGCCCTGGACCGCCCGGGACCGCCCCGGACCGCCCGGGACCGCCCCGGACCGTCCGGGACCGCCCGGGACCGCCCCGGACCGCCCGGGACCGCCCGGGAGCGCACGGGACCGCCCGGGACCGCCCAGGACCGCCCGGGACCGCCCCGGACCGCCCGGGACCGCCCGGGACCGCCCCGGACTGCCCGGGACCGCCCGGGACCGTCCGGGACCGCCCCGGACCGCCCGGGACCGCCCGGGACCGCCCCGGACCGCCCCGGCCCGCCCGGGACCGCCCGGGACCGCCCGGGACCGCCTGGGACCGCCTGGGACCGCCCCGGACCGCCCCGGACTGCCCGGGACCGCCCGGGACTGCCCGGGACCTCCCGGGACCGCCCGGGACCGCCCGGGACCGCCCAGGACCGCCCGGTACCGCCCCGGACCGCCCGGGACCGCCCCGGACCGTCCTGGACCGCCCCGGTCCGCCCGGGACCGCCCGGGACCGCCCGGGGACCGCCCGGGACCGCCCAGGACCGCCCGGGACCGCCAGGGACCGCCCTGGAACGCCCGGGACCGCCCGGGACCGCCCGGGACCGCCCGGGACCGCCCAGGACCGTCCAGACCGTCTGGGACCACCCGGGACCACACGGGACCGCCCGGGACCGCCCAGGACCGCCCGGGACCGCCCCGGACCGCCCGGGACCGCCCAGGACCGCCCAGGACCGGCCCGGACTGCCCGGGACCGCCCGGGACCGCCCCGGATCGCCCCGGACCGCCTGGGACCGCCCCAGACCGCCCAGGACCGCCCGGGACCGCCCGGGACCGCCCGGGACCGCCCCGGACTGCCCGGGACCGCCCGGGACCGCCCGGGACGGCCCGGGACCGCCCGGGACTGCCCGGGACTGCCCGGGACCGCCCGGGACCGCCCCGGACCGCCCGGGACCGCCCCGGAACGCCCGAGACCGCCCCGGACCGTCCGGGACCGCCCGGAACCGCCCCGGACCGCCCGGGATCGCCCGGGAGCGCACGGGACCGCCCGGGACCGCCCAGGACCGCCCGGGACCGCCCCGGACCGCCCGGGACCGCCCGGGACCGCCCCGGACCGCCCGGGACCGCCCGGGACCGTCCGGGACCGCCCCGGACCGCCCAGGACCGCCCGGGACCGCCCCGGACCGCCCCGGCCCGCCCGGGACCGCCCGGGACCGCCCGGGACCGCCCGGGACCGCCTGGGACCGCCCCGGACCGCCCCGGACCGCCCGGGACCGCCCGGGACCGTCCGGGACCTCCCGGGACCGCCCGGGACCGCCCGCGACCGCCCAGGACCGCCCGGTACCGCCCCGGACCGCCCGGGACCGCCCGGGACAGCCCGGGACCGCCGCGGACTGCCCGGGACCGCCCAGGACCGCCCCGGACCGCCCGGGACCGCCCCGGACCGCCCGGGAACCGCCCCGGACCGCCCGGGACTGCCCCGGACGGCGCGGGACCGCCCCGGACCGCCCGGGTCCGCCCGGGACCGCCTGGAACCGCCCCGGACCGCCCGGGACCGCCCAGGACCGCCCAGGACCTCCCAGGACCGTGCGGGACCGCCCGGGACCGCCCAGGACCGCCCGGGTCCGCCTGGGACCGCCCGGGACCGCCCGGACCACCGGGACCGCCCTGGACCGCCCGGGACCGCCCTGGAACGCCCCGGACCGCCCGGGACCGGCCTGGACCGCCCGGGACCGCCAAGGACCGCCCGGGACCACCCCGGACCGCCCGGGACCGCCCGGGACCGCCCGGGACCGCCCCGGACCGCCCGGGACCGCCCGGGACCGCCCCGGACCGCCTCGGACCGGCCGGCACTGCCCCGGACCGCCCGGGACTGCCCGGGACCACCCGGGACCTCCCCGGACCGCCCGGGACCGCCCCCGACCGCCATGGACCGCCCAGGACCGCCCGGGACCGCCCCGGACCGCCCGGGACCGCCCCGGACCGCCCAGGACCGCCCGGGACCGCCCGGGACCGCCCGGACCGCCCGGGACCGCCCAGGACCGCCCCGGACCGCCCCGGACCGCCCGGGACCGACCGGGACCGCCCGGGACCGCCCGGGACAGCCCGGGAGCGCCCGGGACCGCCCGGGAGCGCCCGGGACCGCCCGGGACCGCCCGGGACCGCCCGGGAACGCCCGGGACCGCCCGGGACTGCCCGGGACCGCCCGGGACCGCCCGGGACCGCCCCGGACCGCCCGGGACTGCCCCGACCGCCCGGGACCGCCCTGGACCGTCCGGGGACCGCCCGGGACCGCCCCGGACCGCGCAGGACTGCCCGGGAGCGCACGGGACCGCCCAGGACAGCCCAGGACCGCCCGGGACCGCCCGGGACCGCCCAGGACCGTCCAGACCGTCTGGGACCACCCGGGACCACACGGGACCACCCGGGACCGCCCAGGACCGCCCGGGACCGACCCGGACCGCCCGGGACCTCCCAGACCGCCCAGGACCGGCCCGGACTGCCCGGGACCGCCCGGGACCGCCCCGGATCGCCCCGGACCGCCTGGGACCGCCCCAGACCGCCCAGGACCGCCCGGGACCGCCCGGGACCACCCGGGACCGCCCCGGACTGCCCGGGACCGCCCGGGACCGCCCGGGACGGCCCGGGACCGCCCGGGACTGCCCGGACTGCCCGGGACCGCCCGGGACCGCCCGGGACCGCCCCGGACCGTCCGGGACCGCCCGGGACCGCCCCGGACCGCCCGGGATCGCCCGGGAGCGCACGGGACCGCCCGGGACCGCCCAGGACCGCCCGGGACCGCCCCGGACCGCCCAGGACCGCCCGGGACCGCCCCGGACCGCCCGGGACCGCCCGGACCGTCCGGGACCGCCCCGGACCGCCCAGGACCGCCCGGGACCGCCCCGGACCGCCCCGGCCCGCCCGGGACCGCCCGGGACCGCCCGGACCGCCCGGGACCGCCTGGGACCGCCCGGACGCCCCGGACCGCCCGGGACCGCCCGGGACCGCCCGGGACCTCCCGGGACCGCCCGGGACCGCCCGCGACCGCCCTGGACCGTACCGCCCCGGACCGCCCGGGACCGCCCGGGACAGCCCGGGACCGCCGCGGACTGCCCGGGACCGCCCAGGACCGCCCCGGACCGCCCGGGACCGCCCCGGACCGCCCGGGAACCGCCCCGGACCGCCCGGGACTGCCCCGGACGGCGCGGGACCGCCCCGGACCGCCCGGGTCCGCCCGGGACCGCCTGGGACCGCCCCGGGACCGCCCGGGACCGCCCAGGACCGCCCAGGACCTCCCAGGACCGTGCGGGACCGCCCGGGACCGCCCAGGACCGCCCGGGACCGCCCCGGACCGCCCGGGACTGCCCTGGACCGCCCGGGACTGCCCCGGACCGCCCGGGTCCGCCTGGGACCGCCCAAGACCGCCCGGACCACCCGGGACCGCCCCGGACCGCCCGGGACCGGCCCGGACCGCCCGGGACTGCCCCGGACCGCCCGGGTCCGCCTGGGACCGCCCGGGACCGCCCGGACCACCCGGGACCGCCCTGGACCGCCCGGGACCGCCCTGGAACGCCCCGGACCGCCCGGGACCGGCCTGGACCGCCCGGGACCGCCAAGGACCGCCCGGGAAACCGCCCCGGACCGCCCGGGACTGCCCCGGACGGCGCGGGACCGCCCGGACCGCCCGGGTCCGCCCGGGACCGCCTGGGACCGCCCCGGACCGCCCGGGACCGCCCAGGACCGCCCAGGACCTCCCAGGACCGTGCGGGACCGCCCGGGACCGCCCAGGACCGCCCGGGACCGCCCCGGACCGCCCGGGACCGCCCCGGACCGCCCGGGACTGCCCCGGACCGCCCGGGTCCGCCTGGGACCGCCCGGGACCGCCCGGACCACCCGGGACCGCCCTGGACCGCCCGGGACCGCCCTGGAACGCCCCGGACCGCCCGGGACCGGCCTGGACCGCCCGGGACCGCCAAGGACCGCCCGGGACCACCCCGGACCGCCCGGGACCGCCCGGGACCGCCCGGGACCGCCCCGGACCGCCCGGGACCGCCCGGGACCGCCCCGGACCGCCTCGGACCGGCCGGCACTGCCCCGGACCGCCCGGGACTGCCCGGGACCACCCGGGACCTCCCCGGACCGCCCGGGGACAGCCCCCGACCGCCATGGACCGCCCAGGACCGCCCGGGACCGCCCCGGACCGCCCGGGACCGCCCCGGACCGCCCGGGACCGCCCCGGACCGCCCAGGACCGCCCAGGACCGCCCGGGACCGCCCCGGACCGCCCGGGACTGCCCTGGACCGCCCGGGACTGCCCCGGACCGCCCCGGGTCCGCCTGGGACCGCCCGGGACCGCCCGGACCACCCGGGACCGCCCCGGACCGCCCGGGACCGGCCCGGACCGCCCGGGACTGCCCCGGACCGCCCGGGTCCGCCTGGGACCGCCCGGGACCGCCCGGACCACCCGGGACCGCCCTGGACCGCCCGGGACCGCCCTGGAACGCCCCGGACCGCCCGGGACCGGCCTGGACCGCCCGGGACCGCCAAGGACCGCCCGGGACCACCCCGGACCGCCGGGACCGCCCGGGACCGCCCGGGACCGCCTGGGACCGCCCCGGACCGCCCCGGACCGCCCGGGACCGCCCGCGACCGCCCAGGACCGCCCGGTACCGCCCCGGACCGCCCGAGACCGCCCGGGACAGCCCGGGACCGCCGCGGACTGCCCGGGACCGCCCAGGACCGCCCCGGACCGCCCGGGACCGCCCCGGACCGCCCGGGAACCGCCCCGGACCGCCCGGGACTGCCCGGACGGCGCGGGACCGCCCCGGACCGCCCGGGTCCGCCCGGGACCGCCTGGGACCGCCCCGGACCGCCCGGGACCGCCCAGGACCGCCCAGGACCTCCCAGGACCGTGCGGGACCGCCCGGGACCGCCCAGGACCGCCCGGGACCGCCCCGGACCGCCCGGGACCGCCCCGGACCGCCCGGGACTGCCCCGGACCGCCCGGGTCCGCCTGGGACCGCCCGGGACCGCCCGGACCACCCGGGACCGCCCTGGACCGCCCGGGACCGCCCTGGAACGCCCCGGACCGCCCGGGACCGGCCTGGACCGCCCGGGACCGCCAAGGACCGCCCGGGACCACCCCGGACCGCCCGGGACCGCCCGGGACCGCCCGGGACCGCCCCGGACCGCCCGGGACCGCCCGGGACCGCCCCGGACCGCCTCGGACCGGCCGGCACTGCCCCGGACCGCCCGGGACTGCCCGGGACCACCCGGGACCTCCCCGGACCGCCCGGGACCGCCCCCGACCGCCATGGACCCGCCCAGGACCGCCCGGGACCGCCCCGGACCGCCCGGGACCGCCCCGGACCGCCCAGGACCGCCCGGGACCGCCCGGGACCGCCCCGGACCGCCCGGGACCGCCCAGGACCGCCCCGGACCGCCCCGGACCACCCGGGACCGACCGGGACCGCCCGGGACCGCCCGGGACAGCCCGGGAGCGCCCGGGACCGCCCGGGAGCGCCCGGGACCGCCCGGGACCGCCCGGGACCGCCCGGGAACGCCCGGGACCGCCCGGGACTGCCCGGGACCGCCCGGGACCGCCCGGGACCGCCCCGGACCGCCCGGGACTGCCCCGGACCGCCCGGGACCGCCCTGGACCGTCCGGGACCGCCCGGGACCGCCCTGGACCGCGCAGGACTGCCCGGGAGCGCACGGGACCGCCCAGGACAGCCCAGGACCGCCCGGGACCGCCCGGGACCGCCCGGGACCGCCCAGGACCGTCCAGACCGTCTGGGACCACCCGGGACCACACGGGACCGCCCGGGACCGCCCAGGACCGCCCGGGACCGCCCCGGACCGCCCGGGACCTCCCAGGACCGCCCAGGACCGGCCCGGACTGCCCGGGACCGCCCGGGACCGCCCCGGATCGCCCCGGACCGCCTGGGACCGCCCCAGACCGCCCAGGACCGCCCGGGACCGCCCGGGACCACCCGGGACCGCCCCGGACTGCCCGGGACCGCCCGGGACCGCCCGGGACGGCCCGGGACCGCCCGGGACTGCCCGGGACTGCCCGGGACCGCCCGGGACCGCCCCGGACCGTCCGGGACCGCCCGGGACCGCCCCGGACCGCCCGGGATCGCCCGGGAGCGCACGGGACCGCCCGGGACCGCCCAGGACCGCCCGGGACCGCCCCGGACCGCCCGGGACCGCCCGGGACCGCCCCGGACCGCCCGGGACCGCCCGGGACCGTCCGGGACCGCCCCGGACCGCCCAGGACCGCCCGGGACCGCCCCGGACCGCCCCGGCCCGCCCGGGACCGCCCGGGACCGCCCGGGGACCGCCCGGGACCGCCTGGGACCGCCCCGGACCGCCCCGGACCGCCCGGGACCGCCCGGGACCGCCCGGGACCTCCCGGGACCGCCCGGGACCACCCGCGACCGCCCTGGACCGGCCGGTACCGCCCCGGACCGCCCGGGACCGCCCGGGACAGCCCGGGACCGCCGCGGACTGCCCGGGACCGCCCAGGACCGCCCCGGACCGCCCGGGACCGCCCCGGACCGCCCGGGAACCGCCCCGGACCGCCCGGGACTGCCCCGGACGGCGCGGGACCGCCCCGGACCGCCCGGGTCCGCCCGGGACCGCCTGGGACCGCCCCGGACCGCCCGGGACCGCCCAGGACCGCCCAGGACCTCCCAGGACCGTGCGGGACCGCCCGGGACCGCCCAGGACCGCCCGGGACCGCCCCGGACCGCCCGGGACTGCCCTGGACCGCCCGGGACTGCCCCGGACCGCCCGGGTCCGCCTGGGACCGCCCGGGACCGCCCGGACCACCCGGGACCGCCCCGGACCGCCCGGGACCGGCCCGGACCGCCCGGACTGCCCCGGACCGCCCGGGTCCGCCTGGGACCGCCCGGGACCGCCCGGACCACCCGGGACCGCCCTGGACCGCCCGGGACCGCCCTGGAACGCCCCGGACCGCCCGGGACCGGCCTGGACCGCCCGGGACCGCCAAGGACCGCCCGGGACCACCCCGGACCGCCCGGGACCGCCCGGGACCGCCCGGGACCGCCCCGGACCGCCCGGGACCGCCCGGGACCGCCCCGGACCGCCTCGGACCGGCCGGCACTGCCCCGGACCGCCCGGGACTGCCCGGGACCACCCGGGACCTCCCCGGACCGCCCGGGACCGCCCCCGACCGCCATGGACCGCCCTGGACCGCCCGGAACCGCCCAGGACCGCCCGGGACCGCCCCGGACCGCCCGGGACCGCCCCGGACCGCCCAGGACCGCCCGGGACCGCCCGGGACCGCCCCGGACCGCCCGGGACCGCCCGGGACCGCCCCGGACCGCCCCGGACCGCCCGGGACCGACCGGGACCGCCCGGGACCGCCCGGGACCGCCCGGGACAGCCCGGGAGCGCCCGGGACCGCCCGGGAGTGCCCGGGACCGCCCGGGACCGCCCGGGACCGCCCGGGAACGCCCGGGACCGCCCGGGACTGCCCGGGACCGCCCGGGACCGCCCGGGACCGCCCCGGACCGCCCGGGACTGCCCCGGACCGCCCGGGACCGCCCTGGACCGTCCGGGACCGCCCGGGACCGCCCCGGACCGCGCAGGACTGCCCGGGAGCGCACGGGACCGCCCAGACAGCCCAGGACCGCCCGGGACTGCCCCGGACCGCCCGGGACTGCCCGGGACTGCCCCGGACCGCCCGGGACCGCCTGGGACCGCCTGGGACCGCCCGGGACCGCCCGGGACCGTCCTGGACCGCCCGGGACCGCACGGGACCGCCGGGACCGCCCCGGACCGCCCAGGACCGCCCCGGACCGCCCGGGACCGCCCCGGACCGCCCGGGACTGCCCGGGACCGCCCCGGACCGCCCCGGACCGCCCGGGACCGACCGGGACCGCCCGGGACCGCCCGGGACAGCCCGGGAGCGCCCGGGACCGCCCGGGAGCGCCCGGGACCGCCCGGGACCGCCCGGGACCGCCCGGGACCGCCCGGGACCGCCCGGGACTGCCCGGGACCGCCCGGGACCGCCCGGGACCGCCCCGGACCGCCCGGGACTGCCCCCGGACCGCCCGGGACCGCCCTGGACCGTCCGGGACCGCCCGGGACCGCCCCGGACCGCGCAGGACCGCCCGGGAGCGCACGGGACCGCCCAGGACAGCCCAGGACCGCCCGGGACCGCCCCGGACCGCCCGGGACTGCCCGGGACTGCCCCGGACCGCCCGGGACCGCCTGGGACCGCCCGGGACCGCCCGGGACCGCCCGGGACCGTCCTGGACCGCCCGGGACCGCACGGGACCGCCCGGGACCGCCCCGGACCGCCCAGGACCGCCCCGGACCGCCCGGGACCGCCCCGGACCGCCCGGGACCGCCCCGGACCACCCGGGACCGCCCAGGACCGCCCGGGACCGCCCGGGACCGCCGGGGACTGCCCGGGACCGCCCGGGACCGGTCCGGACCGTCCGGGACCGAGCCCAGGACCGCACGGGACCGCCCGGGACCGCCCCGGACCGCCCGGGACCGCCCCGACCGCCCGGGACCGCCCCGGACCGCCCCGTGACCGCCCCGGACCGCCCGGGATCGCCCCGGACCGCCCGGGACCGCCCCGGACCGCACGGGACCGCCCTGGACCGCCCGGACCGCCCCGGACCGCCTGGGACCACCCGGACCGCCCGGGACTGACCGGGACCTCCCGGGACCGCCCGGGACCGCCCGGGACCGGCCCGGACCGCCCCGCCCGCCCGGGACCGCCCGGGACCGCCCCGGACCGCCCGGGACCGCCCCGGACCGCCCGGGACCGCCCGGGACCGCCCGGGACCGCCCGGGAGTGCCCGAGACCGCCCGGGACCGCCCGGGACCGCCCGGGACCGCCCCGGACTGCCCGGGACCGCCCGGGACCGCCCGGGACCGCCCGGGACCGCCCGGGACCGCCCGGACCGCCCTGGAATGCCCGGGACCGCCTGGGACCGCCCGGGACCGCCCGGGACTGCCCGGGACCGCCCGGGAGTGCCCGAGACCGCCCGGGACCGCCAGGGACCGCCCGGGACCGCCCGGGACCGCCCGGGACTGCCCGCGACCGCCCCGGACCGCCTGGGACCGCCCGGGACCGCCCGGGACCGCCCGGGACCGCCCGGGACCGCACGGGACCGCCTGGGAGTGCCCGGGACCGCCCGGGACCGCCCGGGAACGCCTGGGACCGCCCGGGACCGCCCCTGACCGCCCGGGACCGCCCGAGACCGCCCCGGACCGCCCGGGACCGCCCGGACCGCACAGGACCGCCCGGGACCGCCCGGGACCACCCCGGACCGCCCGGGACCGCCCGGGACCGCCCCGGACCGGCCCGGACCGCCCGGGACCGACGGGACCGCCCGGGACCGCCTGGGACCGCCCGGGAGCGCCCGGGACCGCCCGGGACCGCCCGGGACCGCCCGGGACCGCCCGGGACTCCCCGGGACCGCCCGGGACCGCCCGGGACCGCCCCGGACCGCCCGGGACCGCCCCGGACCGCCCGGGACCGCCCCGGACCGTCCGGGACCGCTCGGGACCGCCCCGGACCGCCCAGGACCGCCCGGGAGCGCACGGGACCGCCCGGGACCGCCCGGGACCGTCCGGACCGTCCTGGACCGCCCGGGACTGCACGGGACCGCCCGGGACCGCCCGGGTCCGCCCAGGACCGCCCCGGACCGCCCGGGACCGCCCCGGACCGCCCGGGACCGCCCCGGACCACCCAGGACCGCCCGGGACCGCCCGGGACAGCCCGGGACCGCCCGGGACCGCCTGGGACCGCCCGAGACCGCCCCGGACCGCCCAGGACCGCTCGGGACCGCCCGGGACCGCCCGGGACCGCCCCGGACCGCCCGGGACCGCCCCGAACCGCCCGGGACCGCCCTGGACCGCCCGGGACCGACCCGGACCACCCGGGACCGCCCGGGACCGCCCGGGACCGCCCGCGACCGCCCGGGACTGCCCGGGACCGCCCGGGAACGCCCGGGACCGCCCGGGACCGCCGGGGGACGCCGCCGGGAACTGCCCGGGACCGTCCGGACCGTCCAGGACCGCCTAGGACCGCACGGGACCGCCCGGGACCGCCCCGGACCGCCCGCGACCGCCCCGGACCGCCCGGGACCACCCCGGACCGCCCGTGACCGCCCCGGACCGCCTGGGATCGCCCCGGACCGCCCGGGACCGCCCCGGACCGCCCGGGACCGCCCTGGACCGCCCGGACCGCCCCGGACCGCCTTGGACCACCCCGGACCGCCCGGGACTGACCGGGACCTCCCGGGACCGCCCGGGACCGCCCGGGACCGGCGGGACCGCCCCGCCCGCCCGGGACCGCCCGGGACCCGCCCCGACCGCCCGGGACCGCCCCGGACCGCCCGGGACCGCCCGGGACCGCCCGGGACTGCCCGGGACCGCCCGGACTGCCCGGGACTGCCCGGGACCGCCCAGGACCGCCCGGGACCGCCCGGGACCGCCCGGACTGCCCTGGAATGCCCGGGACCGCCCAGGACCGCCCGGGACCGCCCGGACCGCCCGGACCGCCCTGGAATGCCCGGGACCGCCTGGGACCGCCCGGGACCGCCCGGGACTGCCCGGGACCGCCCGGGAGTGCCCGAGACCGCCCGGGACCGCCAGGGACCGCCCGGGACCGCCCGGGACCGCCCGGGACCGCCCGCGACCGCCCCGGACCGCCTGGGACCGCCCGGGACCGCCCGGGACCGCCCGGGACCGCCCGGACCGCCTGGGACCGCCCGGGACCGCCCGGGACCGCCCCGGACCGCCCCGGACCGCCCGGGGACCGCCCCAGACCGCCCGGGACCGCCCGGGACCGACCGGGAACCGCCCGGGACCGCCGGGACCGCCTGGGACCGCCCGGGACCGCCCGGACCGCCCGGACCGCCCCGGACCGCCGCAGACCGCCCGGGACCGCCTGGACCGCCCGGGACCGCCCGGGACCGCCCCGGACCGCCCCGGACCGCCCCGGACCGCCAAGGACCGCCCCAGACCGCCCGGGACCGCCTGGGACCGACCGGGACCGCCCGGGACCGCCCGGGACCGCCTGGGAGTGCCCGGGACCGCCTGGGACCGCCCGGGACCGCCCGGGACCGCCCGGGACCGCCCCGGACCGCCCGGGACCGCCCGCGACTGCCCGCGACCGCCCAGGACCGCCCGGGACCGCCCGGGACCTCCGGGACCGCCCGGGACCGCCCCGGACCGCCCGGGAGCGCCCGGACCGCCCGGGACCGCCCCGGACCGTCCGGACCGCTCGGGACCGCCCCGGACCGCCCAGGGCCTCCCGGGAGCGCACGGGACCGCCCAGGACCGCCCAGGACCGCCCGGGACCGCCCCGGACCGCCTGGGACTGCCCGGGACCGCCCCGCACCGCCCGGGACCGCCTGGGACCGCCCGGGACCGCCCGGGACCGCCCGGGACCGTCCGGACCGTCCTGGACCGCCCGGGACCGCACGGAACCGCCCGGGACCGCCCCGGACCGCCCAGGACCGCCCCGGACCGCCCGGGACCGCCCCGGACCGCCCAGGACCGCCCCGGACCACCCGGGACCGCCCGGGACCGCCCGGGACAGCCCGGGACCGCCCGGGACCGCCCGGGACCGCCCGGGACCGCCCCGGACCGCCCTGGACCGCCCGGGACCGCCCCAGACCGCCCGGGACCGCCCGGGACTGACCGGGACCGCCCGGGACCGCCCGGGACCGCCTGGGACCGCCCGGGACCGCCCGGGGACCGCCCCGGACCGCCCCGGACCGCCCCAGACCGCCCGGGACCGCCTGGGACCGCCCGGACCGCCCCGGACCGCCCAGGACCGCCCAGGACCGCCCCAGACCGCCCAGACCGCCCAGGACCGCCCCAGACCGCCCGGGACCGCCTGGGACCGACCGGGACCGCCGGGACCGCCCGGGACCGCCTGGGAGTGCCCGGGACCGCCCGGGACCGCCCGGGACCGCCCGGGACCGCCCGGGACCGCCCGGGACCGCCCCGGACCGCCCGGGACCGCCCGCGACCGCCCGCGACCGCCCAGGACCGCCCGGGACCGCCCGGGACCTCCGGGACCGCCCGGGACCGCCCCGGACCGCCCGAGAGCGCCCCGGACCGCCCGGGACCGCCCGGACCGTCCGGGACCGCTCGGGACCGCCCCGGACCGCCCAGGACCTCCCGGGAGCGCACGGGACCGCCCAGGACCGCCCAGGACCGCCCGGGACCGCCCCGGACCGCCTGGGACTGCTCGGGACCGCCCCGCACCGCCCGGGACCGCCTGGGACCGCCCGGGACCGCCCGGGACCGCCCGGGACCGTCCGGACCGTCCTGGACCGCCCGGGACCGCACGGGACCGCCCGGGACCGCCCCGGACCGCCCAGGACCGCCCCGGACCGCCCGGGACCGCCCCGGACCGCCCGGGACCGCCCCGGACCACCCGGGACCGCCCGGGACCGCCCAGGACAGCCCGGGACCGCCCGGGACCGCCTGGGACCGCCCGAGACCGCCCCGGACCGCCCAGGACCGCTCGGGATCGCCCGGGTCCGCCCGGGACCGCCCCGGACCACCCGGGACCGCCCCGGACCGCCCGGGACCGCCCCGGACCGCCCGGGACCGACCCGGACCGCCCGGGACCGCCCGGGACCGCCCAGGACCGCCCGGGACCGCCCAGGACCGCCCGGGACCGCCCGGGAACGCCCGGGACCGCCCGGGACCGCCAGGGACGGCCCGGGACCGCCCGGGACCGTCCGGACCGTCCGGGACCGCCCAGGACCGCACGGGACCGCCCGGGACCGCCCCGGACCACCCGCGACCGCCCCGGACCGCCCGGGACCACCCCGGACCGCCCGTGACCGCCCCGGACCGCCTGGGATCGCCCCGGACCGCCCGGGACCGCCCCGGACCGCCCGGGACCGCCCCGGACCGCCCGGACCGCCCCGGACCGCCTGGGACCACCCCGGACCGCCCGGGACTGACCGGGACCTCCCGGGACGGCCCGGGACCGCCCGGGACCGGCCGGGACCGCCCCGGCCCGCCCGGGACCGCCCGGGACCGCCCCGGACCGCCCGGGACCGCGCCGGACCGCCCGGGCCCGCCCGGGACCGCCCGGGACCGCCCGGGACCGCCCCGGACCGCCCGGGACCGCCCGGGACCGCCCGGGACCGCCCGGGACCGCCCGGGACCGCCCGGACCGCCCTGGAATGCCCGGGACCGCCTGGGACCGCCCAGGACCGCCCGGGACTGCCCGGGACCGCCCGGGAGTGCCCGAGACCGCCCGGGACCGCCAGGGACCGCCTGGGACCGCCCGGGACCGCCCGGGACCGCCCGCGACCGCCCCGGACCGCCTGGGACCGCCCGGGCCCGCCCGGGAATGCCCGGGACCGCCCGGGACCGCCTGGGACCGCCCCGGACCGCCCGGGACCGCCCCGGACCGCCCGGGACCGACCGGGACCGCCCGGGACCGCCCGGGACCGCCTGGGAGTGCCCGGGACCGCCTGGGACCGCCCGGGACCGCCCGGGACCGCCCCGGACCGCCCCGGACCGCCCCGGACCGCCCAGGACCGCCCCAGACCGCCCGGGACCGCCTGGGACCGACCGGGACCACCCGGGACCGCCCGGGACCGCCTGGGAGTGCCCGGGACCGCCCGGGACCGCCCGGGACCGCCCGGGACCGCCCGGGACCGCCCCGGACCGCCCGGAACCGCCCGCGACCGCCCGCGACCGCCCAGGACCGCCCGGGACCGCCCGGGACCTCCGGGACCGCCCGGGACCGCCCGGGACTGCCCGGGACCGCCCCGGACCGCCCTGGACCGCCCGGGACCGCCCGGGACCGCCCCGGACCGCCCGGGACCGCCCGGGACCGCCAGGGACCGCCCGGGAGTGCCCGAGACCGCCCGGGACCGCCCGGGACCGCCCGGGACCGCCCGAGACTGCCCGGGACCGCCCGGGACCGCCCCGAACCGCCTGGGACCGCCCCGGACCGCCCGGGACCGCCCTGGACCGCCCGGGACCGCCCCGGACCGTCCGGGACCGCTCGGGACCGCCCCGGACCGCCCAGGACCGCCCGGGAGCACACGGGACCGCCCAGGACCGCCCAGGACCGCCCGGGACCGCCCCGGACCGCCCGGGACTGCCCGGGACCGCCCCGGACCGCCCGGGACCGCCTGGGACCGCCCGGGACCGCCCGGGACCGCCCGGGACCGTCCGGACCGTCCTGGACCGCCCGGGACTGCACGGGACCGCCCGGGACCGCCCCGGACCGCCCAGGACCGCCCCGGACCGCCCGGGACCGCCCCGGACCGCCCGGGACCGCCCGGGACCGCCCGGGACCGCCCGGGACCGCCCGGGACCGCCCGGGAACGCCAGGGACCGCCCGGGACCGCCGGGGACCGCCCGGGACCGCCCGGGACCGTCCGGACCGTCCGGGACCGCCTAGGACCGCACGGGACCGCCCGGGACCGCCCCGGACCTCCCGCGACCGCCCCGGACCGCCCGGGACCACCCCGGACCGCCCGTGACCGCCCCGGACCGCCTGGGATCGCCCCGGACCGCCCGCGACCGCCCCGGACCGCCCGGGACCGCCCCGGACCGCCCGGACCGCCCCGGACCGCCTGGGACCACCCCGGACCGCCCGGGACTGACCGGGACCTCCGGGGACCGCCCGGGACCGCCCGGGACCGGCCGGGACCGCCCCGGCCCGCCCGGGACCGCCCGGGACCGCCCCGGACCGCCCGGGACCGCCCCGGACCGCCCGGGACCGCTCAAGACCCCCCGGGACCGCCCGGGACCGCCCCGGACTGCCCGGGACTGCCCGGGACCGCCCGGGACCGCCCGGGACCGCCCGGACCGCCCTGGAATGCCTGGGACCGCCTGGGACCGCCCGGGACCGCCCGGGACTGCCCGGGACCGCCCGGGAGTGCCCGAGACCGCCCGGGACCGCCAGGGACCGCCCCGGACCGCCCGGGACCGCCCGGGACCGCCCGCGACCGCCCCGGACCGCCAGGGACCGCCCGGGACCGCCCGGGACCGCCCGGGACCGCCCGCGACCGCCCCGGACCGCCCGGGACCGCCCTAGACCGCCCGGGACCGCCCGGGACCGACCGGGACCGCCCGGGACCGCCCGGGACCGCCTGGGACCGCCCGGGACCGCCCGGGACCGCCCCGGACCGCCCCGGACCGCCCAAAACCGCCCGGGACCGCCTGGGACCGCCCGGGACCGCCCGGGACCGCCCCGGACCGCCCCGGACCGCCCCGGACCACCCAGGACCGCCCCAGACCGCCCGGGACCGCCTGGGAACGACCGGGACCGCCCGGGACCGCCCGGGACCGCCTGGGAGTGCCCGGGACCGCCCGGGACCGCCCGGGACCGCCCGGGACCGCCCGGGACCGCCCGGGACCGCCCGGGACTGCCCGCGACCGCCCGCGACCGCCCAGGACCGCCCGGGACCGCCCGGGACCTCCGGGACCGCCCGGGACCGCCCCGGACCGCCCGGGAGCGCCCCGGACCGCCCGGGACCGCCCCGGACCGTCCGGGACCGCTCGGGACCGCCCCGGACCGCCCAGGACCTCCCGGGAGCGCACGGGACCGCCCAGGACCGCCCAGGACCGCCCGGGACCGCCCCGGACCGCCCGGGACTGCCCGGGACCGCCCCGGACCGCCCGGGACCGCCCGGGACCGCCCGGGACCGCCCCGGACCGCCCGGAACCGCCCGCGACCGCCCGCGACCGCCCAGGACCGCCCGGGACCGCCCGGGACCTCCAGGACCGCCCGGGACCGCCCGGGACTGCCCGGGACCGCCCCGGACCGCCCCGGACCGCCCGGGACCGCCCGGGACCGCCCCGGACCGCCCGGGACCGCCCGGGACCGCCAGGGACCGCCCGGGAGTGCCCGAGACCGCCCGGGACCGCCCGGGACCGCCCGGGACCGCCCGAGACTGCCCGGGACCGCCCGGGACCGCCCCGAACCGCCTGGGACCACCCCGGACCGCCCGGGACCGCCCTGGACCGCCCGGGACCGCCCCGGACCGTCCGGGACCGCTCGGGACCGCCCCGGACCGCCCAGGACCGCCCGGGAGCACACGGGACCGCCCAGGACCGCCCAGGACCGCGCGGGACCGCCCCGGACCGCCCGGGACTGCCCGGGACCGCCCCGGACCGCCCGGGACCGCCTGGGACCGCCCGGGACCGCCCGGGACCGCCCGGGACCGTCCGGACCGTCCTGGACCGCCCGGGACCGCACGGGACCGCCCGGGACCGCCCCGGACCGCCCAGGACCGCCCCGGACTGCCCGGGACCGCCCCGGACCGCCCGGGACCGCCCGGGACCGCCCGGGACCGCCCGGAACCGCCCGGGACCGCCCGGGAACGCCAGGGACCGCCCGGGACCGCCGGGGACCGCCCGGGACCGCCCGGGACCGTCCGGACCGTCCGGGACCGCCTAGGACCGCACGGGACCGCCCGGGACCGCCCCGGACCTCCTGCGACCGCCCCGGACCGCCTGGGACCACCCCGGACCGCCCGTGACCGCCCCGGACCGCCTGGGATCGCCCCGGACCGCCCGCGACCGCCCCGGACCGCCCGGACCGCCCCGGACCGCCCGGACCGCCCCGGACCGCCTGGGACCACCCCGGACCGCCCGGGACTGACCGGGACTTCCGGGGACCGCCCGGGACCGCCCGGGACCGGCCGGGGACCGCCCCGGCCCGCCCGGGACCGCCCGGGACCGCCCCGGACCGCCCGGGACCGCCCCGGACCGCCCGGGACCGCTCAAGACCCCCCGGGACCGCCCGGGACCGCCCCGGACTGCCCGGGACTGCCCGGGACCGCCCGGGACCGCCCGGGACCGCCCGGACCGCCCTGGAATGCCCGGGACCGCCTGGGACCGCCCGGGACCGCCCGGGACTGCCCGGGACCGCCCGGGAGTGCTCGAGACCGCCCGGGACCGCCAGGGACCGCCCCGGACCGCCCGGGACCGCCCGGGACCGCCCGCGACCGCCCCGGACCGCCAGGGACCGCCCGGGACCGCCCGGGACCGCCCGGGACCGCCCGCGACCGCCCCGGACCGCCCGGGACCGCCCTAGACCGCCCGGGACGCCCGGGACCGACCGGGACCGCCCGGGACCGCCCGGGACCGCCTGGGACCGCCCGGGACCGCCCGAGACCGCCCCGGACCGCCCCGGACCGCCCAAGACCGCCCGGGACCGCCTGGGACCGCCCGGGACCGCCCGGGACCGCCCCGGACCGCCCCGGACCGCCCCGGACCACCCAGGACCGCCCCAGACCGCCCGGGACCGCCTGGGAACGACCGGGACCGCCCGGGACCGCGCCGGGCCCGCCTGGGAGTGCCCGGGACCGCCCGGGACCGCCCGGGACCGCCCGGGACCGCCCGGGACCGCCCGGGACCGCCCGGGACTGCCCGTGACCGCCCGCGACCGCCCAGGACCGCCCGGGACCGCCCGGGACCTCCGGGACCGCCCGGGACCGCCCCGGACCGCCCGGGAGCGCCCCGGACCGCCCGGGACCGCCCCGGACCGTCCGGGACCGCTCGGGACCGCCCCGGACCGCCCAGGACCTCCCGGAGCGCACGGGACCGCCCAGGACCGCCCAGGACCGCCCGGGACCGCCCCGGACCGCCCGGGACTGCCCGGGACCGCCCCGGACCGCCCGGGACCGCCTGGGACCGCCCGGGACCGCCCGGGACCGCCCGGGACCGTCCGAACCGTCCTGGACCGCCCGGGACCGCTCGGGACCGCCCCGGACCGCCCCGGACCGCCCGGGACCGCCCCAGACCGCCCGTGACTGCCCCGGGACCGACCGGGACCGCCCGGGACCGCCCGGGACCGCCTGGGAGTGCCCGGGACCGCCTGGGACCGCCCAGGACCGCCCGGGACCGCCCCGGACCGCCCCGGACCGCCCAGGACCGCCCAGGACCGCCCCAGACCGCCCGGGACCGCCTGGGACCGACCGGGACCACCCGGGACCGCCGGGACCGCCTGGGAGTGCCCGGGACCGCCCGGGACCGCCCGGGACCGCCCGGGACCGCCCGGGACCGCCCGGGACCGCCCGGGACCGCCCCGGACCGCCCGGAACCGCCCGCGACCGCCCGCGACCGCCCAGGACCGCCCGGGACCGCCCGGGACCTCCGGGACCGCCCGGGACCGCCCGGGACTGCCGGGACCGCCCCGGACCGCCCCCGGACCGCCCGGGACCGCCCGGGACCGCCCCGGACCGCCCGGGACCGCCCGGGACCGCCAGGGACCGCCCGGGAGTGCCCGAGACGCCCGGGACCGCCCGGGACCGCCCGGGACCGCCCGAGACTGCCCGGGACCGCCCGGGACCGCCCCGGACCGCCCGGACCGCCCCGGACCGCCCGGGACCGCCCTGGACCGCCCGGGACCGCCCCGGACCGTCCGCGACCGCTCAGGACCGCCCCGGACCGCCCAGGACCGCCCGGGAGCGCACGGGACCGCCCAGGACCGCCCAGGACCGCCCGGGACCACCCCGACCGCCCGGGACTGCCCGGGACCGCCCCGGACCGCCCGGGACCGCCTGGGACCGCCCGGGACCGCCCGGGACCGCCCGGGACCGTCCGGACCGTCCTGGCGCCCGGGACCGCACGGGACCGCCCGGGACCGCCCCGGACCGCCCAGGACCGCCCCGGACCGCCCGGGACCGCCCCGGACCGCCCGGGACGCCCGGGACCGCCCGGGACCGCCCGGGACCGCCCGGGACCGCCCGGGAACGCCAGGGACCGCCCGGGACCGCCGGGGACCGCACGGGACCGCCCGGGACCGTCCGGACCGTCCGGGACCGCCTAGGACCGCACGGGACCGCCCGGGACCGCCCCGGACCGCCCGCGACCGCCCCGGACCGCCCGGGACCACCCCGGACCGCCCGTGACCGCCCCGGACCGCCTGGGATCGCCCGGGACCGCCCACGACCGCCCCGGACCGCCCGGGACCGCCCCGGACCGCCCGGACCGCCCCGGACCGCCTGGGACCACCCCCGGACCGCCCGGGACTGACCGGGACCTCCGGGGACCGCCCGGGACCACCCGGGACCGGCCGGGACCGCCCCGGCCCGCCCGGGACCGCCCGGGACCGCCCCGGACCGCCCGGGGACCGCCCCGGACCGCCCGGGACCGCCCAAGACCGCCCGGGACCGCCCGGGACCGCCCCGGACTGCCGGGACTGCCCGGGACCGCCCGGGACCGCCCGGGACTGCCCGGACCGCCCGGACCGCCCTGGAATGCCCGGGACCGCCTGGGACCGCCCGGGACCGCCCGGGACTGCCCGGGACCGCCCGGGAATGCCCGAGACCGCCCGGGACCGCCAGGGACCGCCCGGGACCGCCCGGGACCGCCCGGGACCGCCCGCGACCGCCCGGACCGCCAGGAACCGCCCGGGACCGCCCGGGACCGCCCGGGACCGCCCGCGACCGCCCCGGACCGCCCGGGACCGCCCTAGACCGCCCGGGACCGCCCGGACCGACCGGGACCGCCCGGGACCGCCCGGGACCGCCTGGGACCGCCCGGGACCGCCCGGGACCGCCCCGGACCGCCCCGGACCCCCCCAGACCGCCCGGGACCGCCTGGGACCGCCCGGGACCGCCCGGGACCGCCCCGGACCGCCCCGGACCGCCCCGGACCAGCCAGGACCGCCCCAGACCGCCC
This sequence comes from Petromyzon marinus, assembly GCF_048934315.1. Taxonomy (NCBI): domain Eukaryota; kingdom Metazoa; phylum Chordata; class Hyperoartia; order Petromyzontiformes; family Petromyzontidae; genus Petromyzon; species Petromyzon marinus. The sequence goes on along the minus strand of NW_027422881.1, from coordinate 6,787 downwards.
GGGACCGCCTGGGACCGACCGGGACCGCCCGGGACCGCCCGGGGACCGCCTGAGAGTGCCCGGGACCGCCCGGGACCGCCCGGGACCGCCCGGACCGCCGGGACCGCCCGGGACCGCCCCGGACCGCCGCGACCGCCTGCGACCGCCCAGGACCGCCGGGACCGCCCGGGACCTCCGGGACCGCCCGGGACCGACCCCGACCGCCCGGGGAGCGCCCGGACCGCCCGGGACCGCCCCGGACCGTCCGGGACCGCTCGGGACCGCCCCGGACCGCCCAGGACCTCCCGGGAGCGCACGGGACCGCCCAGGACCGCCCAGGACCGCCCGGGACCGCCCGGACCGCCCGGGACTGCCCGGGACCGCCCCGGACCGCCCGGGACCGCCTGGGACCGCCCGGGACCGCCCGGGACCGCCCGGGACCGTCCGGACCGTCCTGGACCGCCCGGGACCGCTCGGGACCGCCCGGGACCGCCCAGGACCGCCCCGGACCACCCGGGACCGCCCTGGACGCCCGGGACCGCCCCGGACCGCCCGGGAACGACCCGGACCGCCGGGACCGCCCGGGACCGCCCGGGACCGCCCGGGACCGCCCAGGGACCGCCCGGGACCGCCCGGGAACGCCCGGGACCGCCCGGGACCGCCAGGACCGCCCGGGACCGCCCGGGACCGTCCGGACCGTCCGGGACCGCCCAGGACCGCACGGGACCGCCCGGGACCGCCCCGGACCGCCCGCGACCGCCCCGGACCGCCCGGGACCACCCGGACGGCCCGTGACCGCCCCGGACCGCCTGGGATCGCCCCGGACCGCCCGGGACCGCCCCGGACCGCCCGGGACCGCCCCGGACCGCCCGGACCGCCCCGGACCGCCTGGGACCACCCCGGACCGCCCGGGACTGACCGGGACCTCCCGGGACCGCCCGGGACCGCCCGGGACCGGCCGGGACCGCCCCCGGCCCGCCCGGGACTGCCCGGGACCGCCCCGGACCACCCGGGACCGCCCCGGACCGCCCGGGACCGCCCGGGACCGCCCGGGACCGCCCGGACCGCCCCGGACCGCCCGGGACCGCGCAGGACCGCCCGGGACCGCCCGGGACCGCCCGGACCGCCCTGGAATGCCCGGGACCGCCTGGGACCGCCCGGGACCGCCCGGGACTGCCCGGGACCGCCCGGGAGTGCCCGAGACCGCCCGGGACCGCCAGGGACCGCCCGGGACCGCCCGGGACCGCTCGGGGACCGCCCGCGACCGCCCCGGACCGCCTGGGACCGCCCGGGACCGCCGGGGAACGCCCGGGACCGCCGGGACCGCCTGGGACCGCCGGGACCGCCTGGGACCGCCCGGGACCGCCCCGGGACCCGCCCCGGACCGCCCCGGACCGCCCAGGACCCGCCCCATACCGCCTGGGACCGCCTGGGACCGACCGGGACCGCCCGGGACCACCCGGGACCGCCTGGGAGTGCCCGGGACCGCCCGGGACCGCCCGGGACCGCCCGGGACCGCCCGGCCCGGACCGCCCGGGACCGCCCGCGACCGCCCGCGACCGCCCAGGACCGCCCGGGACCGCCCGGGACCTCCGGGACCGCCCGGGACCGTCCGGGACCGCCCGGGACCGCCCGGGACCGCCCGGACCGCCCGGGAGTGCCCGAGACCGCCCGGGACCGCCCGGGACCGCCCGGGACCGCCCGAGACTGCCCGGGACCGCCCGGGACCGCCCCGGACCGCCCGGGACCGCCCGGGACCGCCCGGGACCGCCCGGGACCGCCCAGGACCGCCCGGGACCGCCAGGGACCGCCTGGAATGCCCGGGACCGCCCGGGACCGCCCGGGACCGCCTGGGACCGCCCAGACCGTCCGGACCGTCTGGGACCGCCGGGACCACACGGGACCGCCCGGGACCGCCCCGGACCGCCCGGGACCGCCCCGGCCGCCCGGGACCGCGCAGGCCCGCCCAGGACCGGCCCGGACTGCCCGGGACCGCCCGGGACCACCCGGACCGCCCCGGACCGCCTGGGACCGCCCCAGACCGCCCGGGACCGCCCGGGACCGCCCGGGACCGCCTGGGACCGCCCCGGACTGCCCGGGACCGCCCGGGACCGCCCGCGACCGCCCGGGACCCGCCCGGGACCGCCCGGGACCGCCCGGGACTGCCCGGGAACGCCCAGGGACCGCCCAGGGACCGCCCCGGACCGCCCGGGACCGCCCCGGACTGCTGGGACCGCCCCGGACCGTCCGGGACCAGCCTGGTACCGCCCCGGACCGCCCGGGACCACCCGGGAGCGCACAGGACCGCCCGGACCGCCCAGGACCGCCCAGGGACCGCCCCGGACAGCCCGGGACTGCCCGGGACCGCCCCGGACCGCCCGGGACCGCCCGGGACCGTCCGGGACCGACCCGGACCGCCCGGGACCGCCCGGGATTGCCCCGGACCGCCCCGGCCCTCCCGGGACCGCCCAGGACCGCCCGGGACCGCCCGGGACCGCCCGGGACCGCCCCGGACCGCCCCGGACCGCCTGGGACTGCCCGGATCCGCCCGGGACCTCCCGGACCGCCCGGACCCGCCCGGGACCGCCCAGGACCGCCCGGGACCGTCCCGGACCGCCCGGACCGCCCGGGACCGCCCAGGACCGCCCCGGACCGCCCCGGGACCGCCCGGGACGCCCCGGACCGCCCGGGACCGCCCCCGGACCGCCCGGGACCGCTCCGGACCGCCCGGGACTGCCCCGGACGGCCCGGGACCGCCCCGTACCGCCCGGGTCCGCCCGGGACCGCCTGGGACCGCCCCGGACCGCCCGGGACCACCCGGGACCGCCCAGGACCTCCCGGGACCGCCCGGGACCGCCTGGGGACCGCCCAGGACCGCCCGGGACCGCCCCGGACCGCCCGGGACCGCCCGGGACCGCCCGGGACCGCCCTAGACCGCCCGGGACCGCCGGGACCGCCCCGGACCGCCCGGGACCGCCCCGGACCGCCCGGGACCTTCCCGGACCGCCCGGGACCGCCCCGGACCGCCCGGGACCGCCCGGGACCGCCCGGGAGTGCCCGAGACCGCCCGGGACCGCCCGGGACGCCCGGGACCGCCCGAGACTGCCCGGGACCGCCCGGGACCGCCCCGGACCGCCCGGGACCGCCCGGACTGCCCGGGACCGCCCGTGACCGCCTGGACCGCCCGGACCGCCCGGGACCGCCCAGGACCGCCCCGGACCGCCCCGGACCGCGCCGGGACCGCCCGGGACCGCCCGGACCGACCCGGACCGTCTGGGACCGCCCCGGACCGCCCGGGACCGCCCGGGACCGCTCGGGACCGCCCGGGACCGCCCAGGACCGCCCAGGACCGCCAGGGACCGCCCTGGAACGCCCGGACCGCCCGGACCGCCCGGGACCGCCTGGGACCGCCCAGGACCGTCCGGACCGTCTGGGACCGCCCGGGACCACACGGGACCGCCCGGGACCACCCCGGACCGCCCGGGACCGCCCCGGACCGCCGGGACCGCCCGGGACCGCCCAGGACTGGCCCGGACTGCCCGGGACCGCCCGGGACCACCCGGGACCGCCCCGGACCGCCTGGGACCGCCCCAGACCGCCCGGGACCGCCCGGGACCGCCCGGGACCGCCCGGGACCGCCCCGGACTGCCCGGGACCGCCCGGGACCGCCCAGGACCGGCCCGGACTGCCCGGGACCGCCCGGGACCACCCCGGACCGCCCCGGACCGCCTGGAACCGCCCCAGACCGCCCGGGACCGCCCGGGACCGCCCGGGACCGCCCGGGACCGCCCCGGACTGCCCGGGACCGCCCGGGACCGCCCGCGACCGCCGGGACCGCCCGGGACCGCTCGGGACTTGCCCGGGACTGCCCGGGACCGCCCGGGCCCGCCCGCGACCGCCCGGACCGCCCGGGACCGCCCGGACCGCCCGGGACCGCCCGGCCGTCCGGACCGCCTGGTACCGCCCCGGACCGCCCGCGACCACCCGGGAGCGCACAGGACCGCCCGGGACCGCCCAGGACCGCCCGGGACCGCCCCGGACCGCCCGGGACCGCCCGGGACCGCCCCGGACCGCCCGGGACCGCCCAGAACCGTCCGGGACCGCCCCGGACCGCCCGGGACCGCCCGGGACCGCCCCGGACCGCCCCGCCCGCCCGGGACCGCCCAGGACCGCCCGGGTCCGCCCGGGACCGCCCGGGACCGCCCCGGACCGCCCCGGACCGCCCGGGACTGCCCGGGACCGCCCGGGACCGCCCGGGACCGCCCGGGACCGCCCGGGACCGCCCAGGGACCGCCCGGGACCGCCCCAGACCGCCCGGGACCGCTCCGGACCGCCCGGGACCGCCCGGGACCGCCCAGGACCGCCCCGGACCGCCCGGGACCGCCCGGACCGCCCCGGACCGCCCGGGACCGCCCCGGACCGCCCGGGACCGCTCCGGACCGCCCGGGACTGCCCCGGACGGCCCGGGACCGCCCCGTACCGCCCGGGTCCGCCCGGGACCGCCTGGGACCGCCCCGGACCGCCCGGGACCGCCCGGGACCGCCCAGGACCGCCCGGGACCGCCCCGGACCGCCCGGGACCGCCCGGGACCACCCAGGACCGCCCCGGACCGCCCGGGACCGCCCGGGACCGCCCCGGACCGCCCGGGACCGCCCCGGACCGCCCGGGGACCGCTCCGGACCGCCCGGGACTGCCCCGGACGGCCGGGACCGCCCCGTACCGCCCGGGTCCGCCCGGGACCGCCTGGGACCGCCCCGGACCGCGCGGGACCGCCTGGGACCGCCCAGGACCTCCCGGGACCGCCCGGGACCGCCTGGGACCGCCCCAAGACCGCCCGGGACCGCCCCGGACCGCCCGGGACCGCCCGGGACCGCCCCGGACCGCCCCTAGACCACCCGGACCGCCCGGGACCGCTACGGACCGCCCGGGACCGCCCCGGACCGCCCGGGACCGCCCCGGACCGCCCAGGACCGCCCCGGACTGCCCGGGACCGCCCGGGACCGCCCGGGAGTGCCCGAGACCGCCCGGACCGCCCGGGACCGCCCGGGACCGCCCGAGACTGCCCGGGACCGCCCGGGACCGCCCCGGACTGCCCGGGACCGCCCGGGACCGCCTGGGACCGCCCGGGACCGCCCGGGACCGCCCAGGACCGCCCCGGACCGCCCCAGACCGCCTGGGACCGCCCGGGACCGCCCGGGACCGACCCGGACCCGTCCGGGACCGCCCCGGACCGCCCGGGACCGCCCGGGACCGCCCGGGACCGCCCGGGACTGCCCAGGACCGCCCGGGACCGCCAAGGACCGCCCTGGAACACCCGGGACCGCCCAGGACCGTCCGGACCGTCTGGGACCGCCCGGGACCACACGGGACCGCCCGGGACCGCCCCGGACCGCCCGGGACCGCCCGGACCGCCCGGGACCGCCCGGGACCGCCCAGGACCGGCCCGGACTGCCCGGGACCGCCCGGGACCACCCCGGACCGCCCCGGACCACCTGGAACCGCCCCAGACCGCCCGGGACCGCCCGGGACCGCCCGGGACCGCCCGGGACCGCCCACGACCGCCCGGGACCGCCCGGGACCACCCGGGACCGCCCGGGACTGCCCGGGACCGCCCGGGACCGCCCGGGACCGCCCCGGACCGCCCGGGACCACCCCGGACCGCCCGGGACCGCCCCGGACCGTCCGGGACCGCCTGGTACCGCCCCGGACCGCCCGGGACCACCTGGGAGCGCACAGGACCGCCCGGGACCGCCCAGGACCGCCCGGGACCGCCCCGGACCGCCCGGGACCGCCCGGGACCGCCCCGGACCGCCCGTGACCGCCCGGGACCGTCCGGGACCGCCCCGGACCGCCCGGGACCGCCCGGGACCGCCCCGGGCCGCCCCGGCCCGCCCGGACCACCCAGGACCGCCCGGGACCGCCCGGGACCGCCCGGGACCGCCCCGGACCGCCCCGGACCGCCCGGGACTGCCCGGGATCGCCCGGGACCGCCCGGGACCGCCCGGGACCGCCCGGGACCGCCCGGACCGCCCGGGACCGCTCCGGACCGCCCGGGACCGCCCGGGACCGCCCAGGACCGCCCCGGACCGCCCGGGACCGCCCGGGACCGCCCCGACCGCCCGGGACCGCCCCGACCGCCCGGGACCGCTCCGGACCGCCCGGGACTGCCCCGGACGGCCCGGGGACCGCCCCATACCGCCCGGGGTCCGCCCGGGACCGCCTGGGACCGCCCCGGACCGCCCGGGACCGCCCGGGACCGCCCAGGACCTCCCGGGATCGCCCGGGACCGCCTGGGACCGCCCAGGACCGCCTGGGACCGCCCCGGACCGCCCGGGACCGCCCGGGACCGCCCGGGACCGCCCCGGACCGCCGGGGACCGCCCGGGACCGCCCCGACCGCCCAGGACCGCCCCGGACCGCCCGGGACCGCCCCGGACCGCCCGGGACCGCCCCGGACCGCCCGGGACCGCCCCGGACCGCCCGGGTCCGCCTGGGACCGCCCGGGACCGCCCGGGACCACCCGGGACCGCCCTGGACCGCCCGGGACGGCCCTGGAACGCCCCGGACCGCCCGGGACCGGCCTGGACCGCCCGGGACTGCCCGGACCGCCCGGGACCGCCCCGGACCGCCCGGGACCGCCCGGGACCGCCCGGGACCGCCCGGACCGCCCGGGACCGCCCGCGACCGCCCCGGACCGCCTCGACCGGCCGGGACTGCCCCGGACCGCCCGGGACTGCCCGGGACCGCCCGGGACCGCCCCGGACCACCCGGGACCGCCCCCGACCGCCATGGACTGCCCTGGACCGCCC